>NC_060190.1:24944303-24992241 GCF_021184085.1 Oncorhynchus gorbuscha | reverse complement strand
TCTCGTCTGTCTCTCGTCTCTGTCTCTCTCGTCTGTCTCTCTCTCTCTCTCGTCTGTCTCTGTCTCTCTCTCTCGTCTGTCTCTCTCTGTCTCTCTCTCTCTCTCGTCTGTCTCTCTCTCTCTCTCGTCTGTCTCTGTGGGTGTAACTGTCCTGTTTCCGTTGAGAGATGGGAAGGAGTTAATGTGTTCTCTGCTGCCACTGCCAAGTACAAAATGTGTTTTCTCATAATTTTATGATCAAATTAAGAGAAATGTCATCCCACAGCTATGACTAAAAGATTTCTTGTCCAGAAAGTTTTTTTTTTGGGGTGGGGGGGTTTCACATGGGTAATGTTCTGTAGGGGAGGAAAGCAACTGTGACTTCAAACATTAATTAAAAAATGTCAAGATTCGAGTTTCACTGGGTTGTTCGTAAGGTGGAGCGTTCCCGAGCCCCGTTGGGTCAGGGTGTGTGTTTTGAGTGTCGTAAAGGGTGTGTCTGCAGTCTTAGCACCTGGCACAGCTTTATATATCACAAGGAACAATGGTATGTCCCCCCCCCAGACATCACACACACTTTCCACCGTTCTCCTTCTCGCTCTTCCTTTCCTTCTTTCTGTCTAGCCTTCTTTTACACGTGGGATAAAAGTGTATCTCCAGTCGTGAAGACCTCTGCTGCGGCTTCCTTCTTCTTTTTTGAGCATAGCGGTAGTCTTTGGAGATGGCACAGTATACGGTATAAACAATATCTTTTTGAAATCCTTAAAGGTAGTGTGTGTGTGTGTTACGCCACTGCTAATTACTGTAAGTTAAGTGTAACTATAAGAAATCTAAGATGGCAAATACATTTCATCCAGGGCATGGATCCAGCTATGCATGTGGCTTGCTAGCTCAGTGGCTAGATGCCAAGCTCGGGCTTATTGGTTACAGCAGAGACATTCCATCCCCTCTTAGATAAAGATCCCTGTTGTCTGAATTGTTTTGTGTGTCAAAAATAAATAAATAAATAAATATATATAGTAACAGTCAAACGTTTGGACACACCGACTCATTCCAGGGTTTTTCTTTATTTGTACTATAATAGTGAAGACATCGAAACTATGAAATAGCACATGGAATCAATTTGTGACCAAAAAAGTTGTATGTATTTGAGATTCTTAAAAGCAGTCATCGTTTGCTTTAATGACAGCTTTGCACACTTTTGGCATTCTCTCAACCAGCTTCATGAGGTAGTCACCTGGAATATGTTTCAATTAGCACTTGTGCCTAGTTAAAAGTTTGTGGATTTTTTTCGAGCGAATCAGTTGTGTTGTAAGAAGGTAGAGGTGGTATACAGAAGATAGCCCTATTTGGTAAAAGACCAAGTCCATATTACGCCAAGAACAGCTCAAATAAGTAGAGAAATGACAGTCCATCATTACTTTAAGACATGTAGGTCAGTCAATCGGAAAAATGTCAATAACTTTGAAAGTTTCTTCAAGTGCAGTCGCATAAAACATTGAGTGCTATGATGAAACTGGCTCTCATGAGGACCGCCACAGGAAAGACAGACCCAGAGTTACCTCTGTTGCAGAGGATGAATTCATTAGTTGCCAGCCTCAGAAATTGCAGCCTAAATAAATGCTTCAGAATTCAAGTAAGACACATCTCAACATCAACTGTTAAGAGACTGCATGAATCAGGCCTTCATGGTCGAATTGCTGCAAAAAAAAAAACTACTAAAGGACACCAATGAGAAGAGACTTGCTTGGGCCAAGGTCGGATGAATTTGCGATTTCTCTTTTTTTGGTTCCAACCACCGTGTCTTTGTGAGACGCAGAGGAGGTGAATGGATGATATCCACGTGTGGTTCCCACCGTGAAGCATGGAGGACGAGGTGGGATGGTGTGTTTTGCTGGTGACACTGTATGTGATTTATTTAGAATTCAAGGCACACTTACCCAGCATGGCTACCACTGCATTCTGCAGCAATAAGCCATCCCATCTGGTTTGTGCTTAGTGGGACTATCATTTTGTTTTCAACAGGACAATGATCCAAAACACCTCCAGGCTGTGTAAGGGCTATTTGACCAAGGAGAGTGATGGAGTGCTGCATCAGATGACCTGTCCTCCACAATCACCCGACCTCAACCCAACTGAGATGGTTTGTCATGAGTTGGACCGCAGAAGGAAGGAAAAGCAGCATATGAAGTGCTCAGCATATGTGGGAACTCCTTCAAGACTGTTGGAAAAGCATTCCAGGTCAAGGTGGTTGAGAGAATGCCAAGAGTGTTCAAAGCTTTCATCAAAGCGAAGGTTGGCTACTTAAGAATCTAAAATTATATTTTGATTTGTTTAACACTTTTTTGGGGGGTTACTGCATAATTCCATATGTGTTAGTTCATAGTTTTGATGTCTACACTATTCTTCAATGTAGAAAATAGTAAAAATAAAGAAAAACCCTTGAATGAGCAGGTGTACAAATTTTTGACTGGTACTGTGTCATTGTTTAAAATTGTGCCCCTTGTGTGCACTTCTGGTAATTCCCTATATCCCGGTATGGTACAGAAACGGTATGAAACTCGAAACACTGCCTAACCCTACGTGGCGTTGGTAGTACTGGTGGTGAGAAGCTTGTACATGGGGTGGTTAGGCTGACAATCTCTCCAGAGGCCCAGTAAAAAAAACATAGCTGGAATAGTTCATTTCAGCTCTGGCTGCCCGGTTAATCACAACCACATTTTACCCAGACGCTCCACTCTCCAGCCAGACCGACAGAGAGAGAGAGAGAGAGCGAGATGGATGGAGAGAGAGAGTGAAGGAAAAGCAGCAAATGAAATAGTGGTCGACCAATTAATCGGCATGGCTGATTTAATTGGGGCCGATTTTCATGTTTTCAGAACAATCGGTAATCTGCATTTTTGGATGCCGATTACATTGTACTTCACGAGGAGACTGCGTGGCAGGCTGACCACCTGTTACGTGAGGGCAGCAAAGAGCCAAGTTAAGTTGCTAGCTGGCATTAAACTTATACAAAAACAATCAATCATCACATAATCACTAGTTAACTACACATAGTTGGTGATATTACTAGTTTAACTAGCTTGTCCTGCATTGCAAATAATCAATGTGTTGCCTGTTAATTTATCATCGAATCACAGCCAACTTCGCCAAACGGGTGATGATTTAACAAGCGCATTTGCAAAAAAAGCACTGTTGCACCAATGTACCTAACCATAAACACCAATGCCTTAAAATCAGAAGTATATATTTTTTAAACCTGCATATTTAGTTGAGAGATTCATGTTAGCAGGCAATATTAACTTGGGAAATTGTGTCACTTCTCTTGCGTTCTGTGCAAGCAGAGTCTGGGTATATGCAGCAGTTTGGGCCGCCTGGCTCGTTGCGAACTGTGTGAAGACCATTTCTTCCTAACAAAGACCCTAATTTAATTTGCCAGAATTTTACATAATTATGACAATTTTGGAGGGGGGGAGGGAAGAGGCATGGAGGGCGAGAGAGAGGAGGGATGGGAGGAGAGAGGAGGGATGGGAGGAGGGAGGAGAGATGGGAGGGATGGGAGGAGAGAGGAGGGATGGGAGGAGAGAGGAGGGATGGGAGGAGAGAGGAGGGATGAGGAGGGATGGGAGGAGGGATGGGAGGAGGGATGGGAGGAGGGATGGGAGGAGGGATGGGAGGAGAGATGGGAGGAGAGATGGGAGGAGAGATGGGAGGAGAGATGGGAGGAGAGATGGGAGGAGAGATGGGAGGAGAGATGGAGAGAGATGGGAGGAGAGATGGGAGGAGAGATGGGAGGAGGGATGGGAGGAGAGATGAGAGGAGGGATGGGAGGAGGGATGGGAGGAGGGATGGGAGGAGAGAGGAGGGATGGGAGGAGAGAGGAGAGGAGGATGGGAGGAGAGATGGGAGGAGAGGGGAGAGATGGGAGGAGAGGGGAGGAGAGATGGGAGGAGAGGGAGGAGAGATGGGAGGAGAGATGGGGAGGAGGGATGGGAGGAGAGGAGGAGAGGAGGGATGGGAGGAGAGAGGAGGGATGTGAGGAGGGATGGGAGGAGAGATGGGAGGAGAGATGGGAGGAGAGCTGGGAGGAGAGATGGGAGGAGAGATGGGGGAGAGATGGGAGGAGAGGGGAGGAGAGGGGAGAGATGGGAGGGAGGGGAGGGATGGGAGGAGATGGGAGGAGAGGGGAGGGATGGGAGGAGAGATGGGAGGAGAGATGGGAGGAGGGATGGGAGGAGGGATGGGAGGAGAGGGAGGGATGGGAGGAGAGGGGGAGGGATGGGAGGAGGGATGGGAGGAGAGAGGAGGGATGGGAGGAGGGATGGGAGGAGAGATGGGATGGGAGGAGGGATGGGAGGAGAGATGGGGGAGAGATGGGAGGAGAGATGGGAGGAGAGATGGGAGGAGGGATGGGAGGAGAGAGGAGGGATGGGAGAGAGAGGAGAGATGAGAGGAGAGATGAGAGGAGAGATGGGAGGAGAGATGGGAGGAGAGAGGAGGGATGGGAGGAGAGATGGGAGGAGGGATGGGAGGAGAGAGGAGGGATGGGAGGAGAGAGGAGGGATGGGAGGAGAGAGGAGAGATGGGAGGAGAGCTGGGAGGAGAGCTGGGAGGAGAGCTGGGAGGAGAGATGGGAGGAGAGGGAGAGATGGGAGGAGAGGGGAGAGATGGGAGGAGAGGGGAGGGATGGGAGGAGAGGGGAGGGATGGGAGGAGAGGGGAGGAGGGATGGGAGGAGAGAGGAGGGAGGGATGGGAGGAGGGATGGGAGGAGAGATGGGAGGAGGGATGGGAGGAGAGATGGGAGGAGGGATGGGAGGAGAGAGGAGGGATGGGAGGGGAGGAGGGATGGGAGGAGAGAGGAGGGATGGGAGGAGAGGAGGGATGGGAGGAGAGAGGAGGGATGGGAGGAGGGATGGGAGGAGAGATGAGAGGAGAGGGGAGGGATGGGAGGAGAGATGGGAGGAGGGATGGGAGGAGAGATGGGAGGAGAGGGGAGGGATGGGAGGAGAGAGGAGGGATGGGAGGAGGGATGGGAGGAGAGATGGGAGGAGGGATGGGAGGAGAGATGGGAGGAGGGATGGGAGGAGAGAGGAGGGATGGGAGGAGAGAGGAGGGATGGGAGGAGAGATGGGAGGAGAGAGGAGGGATGGGAGGAGAGATGGGAGGAGGGATGGGAGGAGAGAGGAGGGATGGGAGGAGAGATGGGAGGAGGGATGGGAGGAGGGAGGAGGGATGGGAGGAGAGAGGAGGGATGGGAGGAGAGAGGAGGGATGGGAGGGATGGGAGGAGAGATGGGAGGAGAGCTGGGAGAGCTGGGAGGAGAGGGGAGGGATGGGAGGAGGGATGAGAGGAGGGATGGGAGGAGGGATGGGGATGGGGGGGATGGGAGGAGAGATGGGAGGAGGGATGGGAGGAGAGATGGGAGGAGGGATGGGAGGAGGGATGGGATGGGAGGGATGGGAGGAGGGATGGGAGGAGAGATGAGAGGAGAGATGAGAGGAGAGATGAGAGGAGAGATGAGAGGAGGGATGGGAGGAGAGATGGGAGGAGAGGGGAGGGATGGGAGGAGAGAGGAGGGATGGGAGGAGGGATGGGGGAGAGAGGAGGGATGGGAGGAGGGAGGAGGGATGGGGGAGGCAGAGGAGGGATGAGAGGAGGGATGGGAGGAGGGATGGGAGGAGAGAGGAGGATGGGAGGAGGGATGGGAGGAGGGATGGGAGGAGAGAGGAGGGATGGGATGGGAGGAGGGATGGGAGGAGGGAGGAGGGATGGGAGGAGAGAGGAGGGATGGGAGGAGAGAGGGAGGGATGGGGGAGGAGAGAGGAGGGATGGGAGGAGAGAGGAGGGATGGGAGGAGGGATGGGAGGAGAGAGGAGGGATGGGAGGAGAGAGGAGGGATGGGAGGAGAGAGGAGATGGATGGGGATGGGAGGAGAGGAGGGATGGGGATGAGGAGGGGGGATGGATGGGGGAGAGGGAGGGGGATGGATGGGGGAGAGGAGAGGGGGAGAGAGGAGAGAGCGGGGTTCTATTACTGGGTGACATTTCTTTGAATTGCACTGAATTGAATTCTACTTCCTCTCACTCAAATTCATATTGATCTTCCTGTGGGGGTGTGGCCAACTCGAGTTGAATGGGAGTCGATTCCAAAATGATGAGTGGAGCCCAACCCTGGCACACACACACTGCTAATGCAGACACTGGCCAACCAAACAACACAGTAACCCCGATTTCTATGTGCATGACCACACACTTATGTGTATGAGCTGTTGTTGAGTTTAACGCAACACACATGAGACAGTTGGCACCACAAAGCTACAACATAAGACTATAATTGGCCTTGTGGCTTGAGCTTTCAATCATTTGATGTGAATCAAGTTGGTCTGGATCTTGCTATTTGTCTCCCTCAATACTACTGCTTCTAGTTCCTTGGCGAATGATTTCATACCCCAAAGCGTTTTACCAATCAACTGCATTTATTTTTAGAAGAAGTGCAAATGAATTCTTACCCACATTCACGCTGGGTGGGGGGGTAGGGGGGGGTACAGAAAATAGGAATACTCGTCTCGTATGCTGCCAGACGACGGCAATATCTGCATTTCAATTAACACTAGCGTTTGCGTTGGAAATGCTAATGCAGCCTTTTCCGCAAACCTGGGGGAATGTGCCATCACTTTGTCTCATCCTGGTTATTCATTAGCCCTTCGTAATTGCTGGTGAACATACACGAAGCCGGGAGTAATGGAATGATCCCGTCTCTAAAGGTCAAAGGAGCGCGGTCTTTACAGCGCTGTGTGTGCAGGGTGCCCCATTGGGTTGGGAAGATGCGCCTTTCTATTGGACGACTGAACTGGAAATCTTCCCACCGGTTTGTTTTGTTATTCAGAACGTCATCTCAAATCAGATGTTAACTTGAGCTCAAGACTTGTGATTTGAAGAATGAGAGGCAGTGAGCGGAGAGACCGACGTCGGTGGACTTCCTGTCCCAAAAGCACTGTGGGCTGAGCTCAGATGCTTGCCACATATCACAGGTGTTTGTCATAGCATGAGCTCACCAGTTGCAAACCGTAGTCTGGCTTTTTCGTGGTCGGTTTTGGAGCAGTGGCTTCTTCCTGGCTGAGTGGCCTTTCAGGTTATGTCGATATAGGACTCGTTTTACTGTGGATATGGATACTTTTGTACCCGTTTCCTCCAGTACCTTAACAAGGTATTTTGCCGCTGTTCTGGGATTGATTTGCACTTTTTGCAACAAAGTACGTTCATCTCTAGGAGACAGAACGTGTCTCATTCTTGGGCGGTGTGACTGCTGCGTGGTCCCATGGTGTTTATACTTGCGTACTATTGTTTGTACAGATGAACGTGGTACCTTCAGGCACTTGGAAATTGCTCCCAAGTATCACCAGACTTGTGGAGGTCTACAATTTTTTTGCTGGGGTATTTTGATTTTCCTATGATGTCAAGTAAAGAGGCACTGAGTTTGAAGGTAGGCCTTGAAATAAATCCACAGTTAAACCTCCAATTAACTCTAATTATGTCAATTAGCCTATCAGAAGCTTCAAAAGCCATGACATAATTCTATGGATGTGTTTTCAAGAATAGGACTCGGAAATATGGAAGTATAGATTAGCCAAAATGTTTACCTGAGCATAACCCCAAAACTAAGGACTTATTCGCCAGCCCTACTCTGTTATGATTTTGTCATGGAGGACTGACTGGACTCATTGATTCAAGTTGAAAAATTATTGCTGCACTCATGGAATGGCATGCTTTGAGCACTACTGAAAAGTGCTATTTACATGTGAAAAATAAATGCCACCTGCTGCATTTGCTATGTGCCTATTGTTTACCTTTTTGTTGGCGACACTTTGATATCTTGATAATATGCAGCTGTTTAAAACCTTAAGTCGACCTGACACGCAAGCGTCCCATCTAGCCATCTGGAAATGCAAATGTGCTACGCTAAATGCTAATAGCACTCGTTAAAACTCAAACGTTCATTAAAACACACATGCAGGGTACTGAATTAAAGCTACACTCGTTGTGAATCCAGCCAACAAGTCAGATTTTTAAAATGCTTTTTGGCGAAAGCATGAGAAGCTATTATCTGATAGCATGCAACACCCCGAAATACCTGAAGGGGACGTAAACAAAATAATTAGGATAGCCGGCGCTACACAAAACACAGAAATAAAATATAAAACATTCATTACCTTTGACTTTTTTGTTGGCACTCCTAGATGTCCCATAAACATCACTATTGGGTATTTTTTCCGATTAAATCGGTCCATATATATACCCTAAATATCGATCTATGGAAAGTGTGTGATCAAGGAAAAAACAGCTTTTTAAAACGCAACGTCATTTTTAAAAATTAAAAAGTCCACGATAAACTTTCACAAAACACTTCGAAATACTTTTGTAATCCAACTTTAGGTATTAGTTAACGTTAATAATCTATCAAATTGATCACGGGGCGATGTGTATTCAATAGCTCCACGTCTTGAAATCATGTCCGGAAATTTCTCATCCAAAACATCCTGTCGGAGACCGGAAGGAATGTGCTCTCTCTTACTCGTTTGGCCAAGAAACAAAGTGCAGGCAAATGACAAGACTGGCGACATCCTGTGGAAGCTGTAGGACTTGCAATCTCAGCCCCATTTAATTTGCTTTCTAATAGACAATCCATGCAAGGGACGCATTGATATATTTTCCAGTTTTCAGTGATCAGTTTTTCTTCTGCTTTTCGATGAGACACACGTTCTGTTATAGTCACAGCATCGATTTAACCAGTTTTAGAAACGTCAGTGTTTTCTATCCACACATACTAATCATATGCATATACTATATTCCTGGCATGAGTAGCAGGACGCTGAAATGTTGCGCAATTTTTAACAGAATGTTCGGAAAAGTAGGGGGTAGACTTAACAGGTTAAAGGGCAAATCCACAGATGAAGCAATAACAAAACGGCCTCCCCGCCTCTGTTTTGGTAAAACGTTGCGGGATGGGCCAGGAGCAATGTAACCACTCCGATTAATAGACAGAGCCATCGACGCAAGGACTGACCCAACATGATATAAACAAAATATTGCTTTAACCATTTTATGAGGCTATACAGTGTTTGTTTCCATTTCCATTGTTTACAAACATTGGAGGAAAAACAAGCTTATATTTTGAGTTATCATGGAGTGTGACAGTTGAACTAAGCTCATGAGGCATTTTATAAGTTATATTCTTGAAGAATCAATTGATATACAGTGAAACGTTGGACCCACCTACCCATTCAAGGGATTTTTCTTTATTTTTACTATTTTCTACAAATCCACATGTTCTTTTTGAGATTCTTCAAAGTAGCCACCCTTTGCCTTGATGGGAGCTTTGCACACTCTTGGCATTCTCTCAACCAGCTTCACCTGGAATGCTTTTCCCAACCGTCTTGAAGGCGTTCCAACATATGCTGAGCACTTGTTGACTGCTTCTCCTTCACTCTACGGTCCAACTCATCCCAAACCGGGTGATTGTGGAGACCAGGTCATCTCATCCAGCACTCCATAACTCTCCTTGGTCAAATAGCCCTTACACAGCCTTGTGGTGTGTTGGGTCATTGTCCTGTTGAAAAGAAAATGATAGTCCCACTGTGGTAGGTAGCTATGCTGGTTAAGTGTGCCTTGAATTCGAGATAAATCACTGACCGTGTCCCCAGCAGAGCACACCATCACACCTCCTCCTCCATGCTTCACGGTGGGAACCACATGTGGAGATCATCTGTTCACCTCCCCTGTGTCTCACAAAGACACAGTGGTTGGTCTGACTCATCAGACCAAAGGACACATTTCCACCGGTCTAATGTCCATTGCTCATGTTTCTTGGCTCAAGCAAGTCTCTTCTTATTGGTGTTCTTCAGTAGTGGTTTCTTTTCAGCAATTCGACCATGAGGCCTGATTCACGCAATCTCCTTTGAACAGTTTATGTTGAGATGTCTGTTACTTGAACTCTGAAGCATTTATATGTGCTGCAATCTTAGGTGCAGTTAACTCTAATGAACTTGTCCTCTGCAGCAGAGGTAACTCTGGGTCTTTCTTTCCTGTGGCGGTCCTCATGAGAGTGAGTTTCATCATACCGCTTGATGGCTTTTGCGACCGCACTTGAACATTTTTTCAAAGTTATTAAAATTCTCCGGATGACCTTCGTCTTAAAGTAATGATTGACTGAGTTGTTCTTGCCATAATATGGACATAGCCCTATTTGGTATAACACCATTTTCTGTGTACCAACCCTACCTTGCCACAACACAGCTGATTGGCTCAAACACATTAAGAAGGAAATAAATATTTTTTATTTTACCCCCTTTTCTCCCCAATTTCATGGTATCCAATTGTTGTAGTAGCTACTATCTTGTCTCATTGCTACAACTCCCGTATGAGCTCGGGAGAGACGAAGGTTGAAAGTCGTGCATCCTCCGATACACAACCCAACCAGCCGTACTGCTTCTTAACACAGCGCGCATCCAACCCGGAAGCCAGCCGCACCAATGTGTCGGAGGGTACACCGTGCACCTGGCAACCTAGGTTAGCGCTCACTGCGCCCGGCCAGCCACAGGATTCGCTGGTGCGCGATGAGACAAGGACATCCCTACCGACCAAGCCCTCCCTAACCCGGACGACGCTAGGCCAATTGTGCGTCGCCCCACAGACCACCCGGTCGCAGCCGGTTACGACAGAGCCTGGGTGCAAACCCAGGGACTCTGATGGCACAGCTGGCGCTGCAATACAGCGCCCTTAACCACTGCGCCACCTGAGAGGCCATCACAAATGAACTTTTAACAAGGCACACCTGTCAATTGAAATGCATTCCAGGTGACTACCTCATGAAGTTGGTTGAGAGAATGTCAAGAGTGTGCAAAGCTGTCACCGAGGCAAAGGGTGGCTACTTTGAAGAGTATAAAATATATATATATACAGTGCCTTGCGAAAGTATTCGGCTCCCTTGAACTTTGCAACCTTTTTCCACATTTCAGGCTTCAAACATAAAGATATAAAACTGTATTTTTTTGTGAAGAATCAACAACCAGTCGGACACAATCATGAAGTGGAACGACATTTATTGGATATTTCAAACTTTTTTTTAACAAATCAAAAACTGAAAAATTGGGCGTGCAAAATTATTCAGCCCCCTTAAGTTAATACTTTCTAGCACCAACCTTTGCTGCAATTACAGCTGTAAGTCTATATATATTTTGATTTAACACTTATTTGGTTACTACTTGATTCCATATATGTTATGTCATAGTATGTTTGATGTCCCCACTATTATTCTACAATGTAGAAATTTGTAAAAATAAAGAAACCCTGGAATGAGTAGTGCTGTGTGTATGTGTATAAGTTAGAAGTCCAGTAATGGATGTAGCAGCTACAGATTTCCCCCTTTACATCTATCAAAGCACGCAAGTTTGAGCATGTGTTCATTAGGCCTATGGATTTATATTTTTATCAGCATGAATTAGATTGAGCAATAAAAGCCTCACTTTTATTCCATAGGTAGGGACCCACACTATGCAGCTATTACAAGAGCGCATTTTTCACTGGCTGTCCATTAGTTTAAAAACATTGATTGCCAGCTTAAACTTCTTGAATTCAACCATTTTATTGAGTTCAAATACACATTTAGATTTGAGAACAGCCATCCACAGCAACCACAATCTGTAAGGCGCAAATAGCTAAATGAGAGCGCAGCAGTGTGATTCACATCAATGCGCAATGTAAACTGACCAAAAAAAGAAACATCCTCTCACTGTCAACAGTGTTTATTTTCAGCAAAATTAACATGTGTAAATATGTGTATGAACACAACAAGATTCAACAACTGAGACATAAACTGAACAGGTTCTACAGACATGTGACTAACAGAAATTGAATAATGTGCCCCTGAACAAGGGGGGGGGGGTCAAGTAACAGTCAGTATCTGGTGTGGCCACCAGCTGCATTAAGTACTGCAGTGCATCTCCTCATGGACTGCACCAGATTAGACAATTATTGTGAGATGTTACCCCACTGTTCCACTAAGTCACCTGCAAGTTCCCAGACATTTCTGGGGGGAATGGCCTTAGCCCTCACCTTCTGATCCAACAGGTCCCAGATGTGCTCAATGGGATTGGGATCCAGGCTCTTCGCTGGCCATGGCAGAACACTGACATTTCTGTCTTGCAGGAAATCAAGCACAGAACTAGCAGTATAGCTAGTGGAACTGTCATGCTCGATGTTCATGTCAGGATGAGCCTGCAGGAAGGGTACCACATGAGGGAGGAGGATGTCTTCCCTGTGACACGCTGCATTGAGATTGCCTGCTACGATGACAAGCTCAGTCCGGTGATGCTGTGACACACCTCCCCAGACCATGACGGACCCTCCACCTCCAAATCGATCCCGCTCCAGAGTACAGGCCTCAGTGTAATGCTCATTTCTTTGATGAAAAACGCAAATCTGTCATCACCCCTGGTGAGATAAAATTGCGACTCGTCAGTGAAGAGCATTTTTTTTTGCAAGCCCTGTCTGGTCCAGCGACTGTGGGTTTGTGCCCATAGGCGACGTTGTTACCGGTGATGTCTGGCGAGGCCTGCCTTACAACAGGCCTACAAGCCCTCAGTCTAGCCTCTCTAAGCCTATTGCGTACAGTCTGAGCACTGATGGAGGGATTGTGGGTTCCTGGTGTAACTCGGGCATTTGTTGTTGCCATCCTGTACCTGTCCCATAGGTGTGATGTACCGATCCTGCGCCGGTTATGTTCTTGCACATTGTCTGCCGCTGCCAGGACGATCAGCTGTCCATCCTGCCTCCCTGTAAAGCTGTCTTAGGCGTCTCACAGTACGGACATGGCCATTTATTGCCCTGGCCACATCTGCATGCCCCCTTGACCCTGGGCATCTTTCTTTTTGTGCTTTTCACAAATGCCTCCTTTTAGTGTCCTAAGTTTTCATAACTGTGACCTTAATTGCCTACCACCTGTTAGTGTCATATGGACTGCTCCACAGGTACATGTTCATTAATGGTTTGTTTCCCATTCTTGTTCAATGAAATAGAGTTTAAACCCTTTACAATTTAAGTTATTTGGATTTTTATTCATTTTCTTTGAGACGGGGTCCTGAAAAAGGGACGTTTCCTTATTTTTGTTGGCGAGTTTAGATATCAAAAATAAGTGATGTCCGTACCGCCGTAGACGACACCACTGCTGTCATCCTTACCGCCAAGCGATCATTCAAGTTGGATAATCTTCGGATGTCGACTGCAGTCACACCATTGGAAGACGCAGCTTGGACTGTAACTTACAAAAGCCTATTTCCCTCCCCCCCCCCCCCCCGCCCCGCGATCCATCAAACACATCAGATGTGTCATCATAGTGGTCTCTGACTTGTGCTCAGACTCGCTCAGGTGGAACAAAGTCAAAGTTAAACGTGCATCTTTTTTTTCAATGCTGATTTGAATGTCATTGAGGGAACAAGGAAGCATCCCCCCCGCAACATCTTTTCTGAATTTAAAAGTAATCCTTCAAGTAATCTTCTCGTCTTTCAAAAGTATCTATAATCGTATTACATGTAATCCTTTGCTCCCCAACCCTGTCTGAGGTACAGTATCAAGGCAGCGCAAGTCAAATGCGGCCTCATAACATTTATAACCCGGTTTTAAATGTCATCAATCGCTGTCAACAGCCTATGAAAGCAGCGATACGAGAAAGGCAACAAATGGATGCATATATAGCCTTTCATCCTTGTTCTGTTCTCCATCATCGTTGCATCCGGCGTTTCCCTTGTTGCTACTAACGCCGTCTACTTTAGCACTTAGAGCTGAGAGGCATTTGAAGCAACATTAACGGCTATCGGCAGCTGTTAACTGCACCGAAACGCAGGCACAAATAATGCTGTCATATTTTCCAATCTCTTCTCAAGCGCTGCGAAATATGGGAAGGTATAGTGGAAATGATTGGCGGCTGCCGGGTGGGCTAGTCCCTTGGGCTATTGGGGAAACATGGCAGGTCATTTGCCTTGGCTGTTTGGGTGATAAATGTGCCCTCCACTGCTGCTCTGGGCTGGATATGCAAAGTGGAAGAAGCTTATTCACCGTGGTGTTGAGAAAATAGCAGGTAGAAATGTAATGACTAGAGCTGCCCTAATTTCCCTTTCCTATATGGCAGAGGATCGGGTCTGGTTCTAGATAAAGGGTATCCATTTGGACATCCCGGGATATTTCAATTGAAGCCTCTGGTTTCTCTGTACCAGCTCTCCCTCGCTCCTATTCTGTAGAGGTGCATAGATGGGATCTCTCTTCTCTCCCTCTTTTACTACTCCTCCTCCTCCTTAACTTCTGCATTCCTGTCACTCACCGTTCTGCCCCCCCCCCCCCCTTATCTGTTTTCCTCATTTGTGGGCACGTTTCTTTCTTTTCAATGTGTCTCTCGCTCTTCTTTGTCTTCTTTCTCTCTGTCGCCATTATCCAATGAAACACGCACACTGACATTTTGTTTACACTCGGCTCAACATTATTAATTACCCCGTGTTTGGCGTTGAAAGAATGTGTCTGAAAGCAAATACTAATGAATTTGTCTCTCTTTGTGTCCTTTTTCTTTTGTCAACCGCTCAACCCTCCCCTCCTTTTCCCGCCGTCTGATGACTCACAATGGGCGTTGTTACTCGTTCTGCGGCCTGGCCCGCCTGCCACTTGGGACCACTCAAACCAGTGGAGCGGTGTGGCCCAAACTAGTGCCAATGCATCTGTAGCATCACAGCTGGTTCAGAGAAACTATGCCTGTTAGTCCCCAAAGCTAATGTCTAGGCTTTAGCTCAGCAGTATTGTGAAATGTAGACGACCAGGGTTCAAACCGAGTTGATCGAACATGCACATAATTTGTCCGGTTCAAGTTTTTTTTTTTTGACATTGGAAAGATGAAGCGCTCTTACAAACAAGTATTGTTTGAAAGTTTCCTAAACCTTGCCTGACCACGATAGTCAGTTGGCCCCTGATGCACAAACCGCTCTCCTCTTATCACCATCTTACTCTTTCTGCCTCACTGGTTACCTCTAAAAGGTATGTCTAGCTTGTCTCACCTTCCTTCTGTCTCGTTCACTCTCTTTCCCGCCCATGTTCTGTCTCGCTCTTTAAAACAAATGTTCCTCTACCCCCCCCTCCCTCAGTTTAGGCTACCACTCTCCTATGCCCCCATCTCTCTCTCTCTCTCTCTCTCTCCCTCTTTCATCCCCGCTTCCCCTCTATAGCAAGGCATTGGAGCGTGCAGCGCTGTGCGACGCGCTTGACTGGGAATATGTGCTGATGAGTAGTGGAAAGGCAGGAAACTGCCTGAGCTCATAGGCCTCTCAGTCTGTTTCTCCTCCCACTGAGCTCCATTTCTCCCTCCATCCCTCTCCCTCTCTCCCTCTGAATATTCAGTTGCTCCAAACAGAGCCCCCCCCAAAAAAAGCTACATGCCTAACTAGCTTGGTGAAAGTATTTATTCAGATGAGCATTCAGTCATAGTAGACTGCACACACCCTCAGTCGTATGGCATACACAGTCTTCATGGACGGAGGGCTGTCTGGTTGTGGCACCGATCTAAAACGACATTAAAACACTGAGTCAAAGCATTAAGGAGAAAGTCTGCATTTACTCAGGCAGCGCAAGTTGCATTTATTATTGCCTCTTTATTGGTTCATTTGACCAATCCTCCAATAATTGGTTGAAAGATCAAAATAGGGCTGCCCGTGTAAACGCCTCCATAAAAACACGGTAATGCGAACCCATTGTGAATGCAGCCAGATAATGTGTGCTGTCAGTGCTGGGCAGGGCCATTTTGCTGTTCTGATCAGAGTGTGTGATCTAGTGGATGAGCTAATGGGGAGGAGACAATGATTTGGCAATATTAAGATTTGCTCTCTCTCAATGTCGGAGGAGCTTCGTGAACGCACTCAGTTCTTCATTGCTGCGACTTGCTTGCTAGTTGAGATTTCTGATCGTGTTAGGCTGCGTTTCATTCAAAAACAATGTACAGCGGTTTGATCACGGGGGAGAGGCACTAGTAATGGCTACAGTTTTCGGGTTGGCGATTTATTGCAAGTGTATTGGTTTATAAATGAAATCTCTTTGCCAAAATTAGTCATCTCTCCCATGTCTTATTCGACTAGTAGCTGCTCTGAAATGTTTATCGCTTGCTTACATTTGACACCCTCCTCTGTTTTAATATAACACACACACATTCATTCTTCATTTTGGTTGCCTATCCTGACGAAGTTTGTTCTGTAGAAAGTATTTGACTCGTGCCACAAATTTAAGGCAATTAGAAGGGTGGGGTTGGGGTGGGGGGGGTTCGGCAGGCAAGATAATGTCATATTTTTCGGCACAACACCAGATCCATAAGCATTGGTACCGTAGGCCGATTAGGGCACCCACCCACAGTTCTCAGAAGGACAGAGTGGTAATTCATCTTAACAGACCATGAAACTCGAATGCAACACCAGTCTTAGCGAATGCGTCAGTCTTAGCGAATTCCAATGAGCAATTTGAAGATGTTAGGAACGCGCAGCCTATCAATTCTAAGTCTAAGGGAAGCTTTCCCTGACGTGAATTGAATGGCCAAAATGATGTAATCTAATTAGCTTACTCCCATCTATACAGGAAAATATATATATATATATAATAATAGGGTACTACACGAAAAGGGCATGATTTGGCCACAGAGGATCATTAGCTTTTAAAAAGTAAACTGTGGATTGTTTTAAATTGTGTAGTTTACAGTTGGAAGGGCCCACAATTTGGGCAGAGGGTGCAGCAAATGCCAAATAGATTGTTGAGTTGTGACTGTCGGTGAAAAGCAGAGACTCAGCCAGGCGTATGGCAATATTTAAAAATACAGTTGGGGGAAAACAGTTTGGAAAACAAATGGCTATTGCCTACATTTCTTCTCAAATGGCAATCTGATTTGGCCTATAGCCTAGGTCTACACTAAGCCACTGTGCTGCATTGTCTTTTTTTGCAAAAAGTGATTGAGATATTATTAGACGAGATTATGACCGTCTAATCATCACATTAGGAATGGTAGGCTATCTCACGTAAGTCTACAAATGCGAGGATGCATGGAATGCTGTATTATAAAGGCAATTTAATTAATTACTTTTTTTAATGGGAAAAATGTGCTTCCCTGAACGTCAAACCCACATGCTACAACTGCTTACAAGCACGTTTCCTCAGCCAGCAGGACTAGTAACGAAAGGCAAAACCACTAGCCTATGTTTTCTACTATCCCCCATAGTAGAAAGGTTCCCCTATTCTATTGATCAACTTGTCGTTCTGTGCGGGAAATAAATAGCCTATATCCCAAACAGACTCTGGGACAGTTGTGGGACAACAGATCCCACATTCATACAACCAGTAGGCCTAAACCACATCCCCCAAAACACTTTATTGGCTTAATTGTTTTTCACTTGGTTAACTGAAACCCTGCTACATAGATAGAAGCCTAGGCCTGATAAGAGAGGAAGGTTAATCATTGAATAGTTATCCAGTTCTGGGGACAGCCCGTCACACAACACATCACATGACGCACAGCCATGATAGTCTGTCTTGCACATCGGCGCACGCACCTCGCTCATGGCACAAGTCAACACGGAGAGCGAGAGAGAGGCGCTACTAAAAAAAATTGGGACTCTTATATATGTTGTCACCATTCCCCACATCTCTCCCGTTGCGTTCGTTTATATATATTATATACATTTTATTTTCAAACTTGTTTTTGTTTGGCTAATAGGGGCCGAAGCCATCTTATCACAATGTTTTATGGGTACTTAGTCACGACAGTACAAAGGTTGACATCGCCCAACGCTAAAGGAGACACTACTGTTTTGTTTAGTCAATGAGTGGAGTAATCGAGCCATTTAGGGCTATTTCCTCAAGTTCTAGACCAAATTCAACACGTTATCTAGGCATTCCTCATCTCTACTGGTGATATTAGGCTTTCCCTTATTTGCTGAAATATTTGGCTGTTGCCTATTATTGTATAAACAACCCCTGACCTATCCCAGTACAAGCGAGCCATTAATCTCACCCCTCGATGCACTAACCATTTGGCCAGTGGAGAACGAACGCAGCTATCAACGCAGGCCGGGCTCTTAAAAATATGAAGTCAAAGGAAGGAAACATTTACGACTGAATAAAAGGCGGCAGCGATTCCTTTTAATGCCCCCTCCCCCCTCCCTTGGAGCGGCTATTTCCCCTCCCCTATCTTAGCGTGATTTAAAATGGCTATGGCCAGGTTTACGACAGTCCGTGTTCGGGAGAAGTTGGGAGCAGCAGTGTGTCTCGTGGAGCCGCGAGCCTTCTTAGCGAGCGCTCTGGGTGTCCGAGCCAGTGGAGCTCATCTATGGGCACGGGGAGAGAACGAGACGAGAGAAGGTAATAGGAGGGTGAATCAAGACACTGGCATTTTCTAACGGCACTCCATGAGCGTGAGGCTGCGTTCCATTATGATCCAGTTTGTGGGCCGAACAGCTGACGTTCTGGAGGACTTGGATGAAGTTCACGTCAGGGAAAGCACCGCGTGGGGCCCGAAACGGGTCGGTTTAGTTTGTGCCTAATGTAATAACTCGCCGACTAGGGTGCAATGTTGTTGTTCACGTAAGATAAACGGTAACCAACACAAACATACAAAAGACGGGCACATTCAAACAGTGGCAACAAGTTCCACAGTTCACGCTGAGGCGCCGGAAACTCAGAGCTGGAACTCACTGCAGCTGTTGAGGTGGAAATACTGCTGAATGTGCGGTCACATAAATCCTGCTCACATCTAAAATACCCCCATGCATAGATCACACACAAGTACGATGAGATGAAATAAGCCCTCGTAGTTCAGAATATCTGACTGCGCCTTCCTGGACAAATCCTTGGTGAAGGTGAGGTGGAGAGAATCAGTGGGGGAGAGATACAGACAGAGGGGGGGGGGGGTAGCGGGAGAAAGACAGGGGGTAGAAGAGAATGTATGAGAGAGCGAGATGGACAGAGAGGATAGAGGAAGATGGGTAGAGGGAGAGAGGGAAATGAACAGAGCCGGTAAAGGGTGAGATAAGAGAACTGATGGGAGGCTTAATGATGCTTCACACTAGCGCTGTGTTCAGTCATTCAGTGTCCAGTCACTGGAAAAATTGTGACTTGGTTGGCCTTCTTCACTGGTTAAAAATCTTTTGAGTGGTATTAATTTGTACAGTTGAGTGACATCATCGGAAACATTCCAAAGATGAATTTGGTGTCCCACAAGGTTCTGTGCTTGGACCCATATTATTTTATTTAAATGGGATTTTGATTTGTGCTTCCCTTGTGGCACAGTGGTGTAAGGCATTGCCATCGCAGTGCTAGAGGCGTCACTACAGACCAGAGTTCTAGACCCATGAAGTGGCGCACAATTGGCCCAGCGCCGTCCAGATAAGGAGAGGATATTTTGGCCGGCTGGGATGTCCTTGTCCCCCGCCCCTGTCTCTCTCACTCGCCCCCGCCCCTGTCTCTCTCACTCGTCCCCCCTGTCTCTCTCACTCGTCCCCCTGTCTCTCTCACTCGTCCCCCCTGTCTCTCTCACTCGTCCCCCTGTCTCTCTCACTCGTCCCCCCTGTCTCTCTCACTCGTCCCCCCCCTGTCTCTCTCACTCGTCCCCCTGTCTCTCTCACTCGTCCCCCCTGTCTCTCTCACTCGTCCCCCCTGTCTCTCTCACTCGTCCCCCTGTCTCTCTCACTCGTCCCCCCCCCCTGTCTCTCTCACTCGTCCCCCCTGTCTCTCTCACTCGTCCCCCCTGTCTCTCTCACTCGTCCCCCTGACTCGTCCCCCTGACTCGTCCCCCCTGTCTCTCTCGCTCGTCCCCCCTCTCTCTCTCTCGCTCGTCCCCCCGTCTCTCTCGCCCCCTCCTCTCTCTCTCTCACTCGCCCCCTGTCTCTCTCACTCGCCCCCGCCCCTGTCTCTCTCACTCGCCCCCGCCCCTGTCTCTCTCACTCGCCCCCGCCCCTGTCTCTCTCACTCGCCCCCGCCCCTGTCTCTCTCACTCGCCCCCGCCCCTGTCTCTCTCACTCGTCCCCCTGTCTCTCTCACTCGTCCCCCTGTCTCTCTCACTCGTCCCCCTGTCTCTCTCACTCGTCCCCCCTGTCTCTCTCACTCG
Source organism: Oncorhynchus gorbuscha (assembly GCF_021184085.1). Classification (NCBI taxonomy): domain Eukaryota; kingdom Metazoa; phylum Chordata; class Actinopteri; order Salmoniformes; family Salmonidae; genus Oncorhynchus; species Oncorhynchus gorbuscha. The sequence continues at coordinate 24,972,092 of NC_060190.1, read as the reverse complement.
TCCCCCCCTGTCTCTCTCACTCGCCCCCCCCCTGTCTCTCTCACTCGTCCCCCCCCTGTCTCTCTCACTCGCCCCCCCCTGTCTCTCTCACTCGTCCCCCTGTCTCTCTCACTCGTCCCCCTGTCTCTCTCACTCGTCCCCCTGTCTCTCTCACTCGTCCCCCTGTCTCTCTCACTCGTCCCCCTGTCTCTCTCACTCGTCCCCCCTGTCTCTCTCACTCGTCCCCCCTGTCTCTCTCACTCGTCCCCCCTGTCTCTCTCACTCGTCCCCCTGACTCGTCTGTCCCCTGTCCTCTGACTCGTCCCCCCTGTCTCTCTCGCTCGTCCCCCCTGTCTCTCTCGCTCGTCCCCCCGTCTCTCTCGCTCGTCCCCCCTGTCTCTCTCGCTCGTCCCCCCGTCTCTCTCGCTCGTCCCCCCGTCTCTCTCGCTCGCCCCCCGTCTCTCTCGCTCGCTCCCCGTCTCTCTCGCTCGCTCCCCCGTCTCTCGCATTTTGTCAGGAAAGCAGCTGCCCCCCGTCTCTCTCGCTCGCCCCCCCCGTCTCTCTCGCTCGCCCCCCGTCTCTCTCGCTCGTCCCCCCCGTCTCTCTCGCTCGTCCCCCCCGTCTCTCTCGCTCGTCCCCCGTCTCGCTCGCCCCCCCTCTCGCTCGTCCCCGTCTCTCTCGCTCGCCCCCCCCGTCTCTCTCGCTCGCCCCCCGTCTCTCTCGCTCGCCCCCCGTCTCTCTCGCTCGCCCCCCCCGTCTCTCGCTCGTCCCGTCTCTCTCGCTCCCCCCCGTCTCTCTCGCTCGCTCCCCCCGTCTCTCTCTCGTCCCCCCCCCGTCTCTCTCGCTCGCCCCCCGTCTCTCTCGCTCGCCCCCCGTCTCTCTCGCTCGCCCCCCGTCTCTCTCGCTCGTCCCCCCCGTCGTCTCTCGTCGTCCCCCCGTCTCTCCGTCCCCCCGTCTCTCTCGCTCGTCCCCCCGTCTCTCTCGCTCGTCCCCCCGTCTCTCTCGCTCGTCCCCCCGTCTCTCGCTCGTCCCCCCCGTCTCTCTCGCTCGTCCCCCCGTCTCTCTCGCTCGTCCCCCGTCTCTCTCGCTCGTCCCCCCGTCTCTCGCTCGTCCCCCGTCTCTCTCGCTCGTCCCCCCGTCTCTCTCGCTCTCCATCCCCGTCTCTCTCGCTCGTCCCCCCGTCTCTCTCGCTCGTCCCCCCCGTCTCTCTCGCTCGTCCCCCCGTCTCTCTCGCTCGTCCCCCCGTCTCTCGCTCGTCCCCCCGTCTCTCTCGCTCGTCCCCCCCGTCTCTCTCGCTCGTCCCCCCGTCTCTCTCGCTCGTCCCCCCCGTCTCTCTCGCTCGTCCCCCCCGTCTCTCTCGCTCGTCCCCCCGTCTCTCTCGCTCGTCCCCCCGTCTCTCTCGCTCGTCCCCCCCGTCTCTCTCGCTCGCCCCCCGTCTCTCTCGCTCGCCCCCCGTCTCTCTCGCTCGCCCCCCCCGTCTCTCTCGCTCGCCCCCCCGTCTCTCTCGCTCCCCCCCGTCTCTCTCGCTCGCCCCCCCGTCTCTCTCGCTCGTCCCCCCGTCTCTCTCGCTCGTCCCCCGTTTCTCTCGCTCGTCCCCCCGTCTCTCTCGCTCGTCCCCCGTCTCTCTCGCTCGTCCCCCCGTCTCTCGCTCGCCCGTCCGTCCCCCCCCGTCTCTCTCGCTCGCTCGCCCCCCGTCTCTCTCGCTCGCCCCCCCCGTCTCTCTCGCTCGCCCCCCGTCTCTCTCGCTCGCCCCCCCCCCTGTCTCTCTCGCTCGCCCCCCCCGTCTCTCTCACTCGCCCCCCCCTGTCTCTCTCGCTCGCCCTTTCTCTGTCCCTTTCTCTCGACTCCTCTCTCTCGCCCCCTCTCTCTCGACTCCTCTCTCTCGCCCCCTCTCTCTCGACTCCTCTCTCTTTCCACAGCATATTCATCCTGTCCAGGCTTTCATTTGTGGAAATTGGATGACACAAACTCCCCTGAACCTCGCTGCTACCAGAGCTATGGTTTGCAATTCCACCGGCTAGCTTTTAGGGCTGTCTGATTGTGTGCATTTTTCCGAACCAAAACACTTTCCCCCCTAAATCTCCCTCCAATGCGCACACATGGACACAGTCATTTGTTAACTGACCGTACTACCTCAATGCGTTCTTGGGGACTAATTGACACACAGGCCAACTCCTGAAATCACTCTCCGGAGGAAAACCCAAGATAAGGGAGGAAAGAATTGACTTATTATTCCTTCCCTCTTTCTCTTCATTTTTCATGTTTAGATTTTTGTTATATCTCATGTTTTTGTCCCCCCCCCCCTCCCACGGCTTTCGTCCCTCCCTCCCTCCCTCCCTCACCGCTCTTTGTCCCTCCCTCCATCGTCTCATCTTTCCCAATTCGGTTCGGTCATAAAATAACCCTCTGCCGACACTTTCATAGTCTAGGTGAAATTAAGCCGGGCCTCAGAGTTGCCGCACACATTTTGCGTAATCAGCATTTACAGGAAAACTAATGTCCCGGTATCGCCGGAACATGATTGGTCTCATGATTGGTCTTTCAAGCAGCGCTGAGATGGGCCAACTCAAACTCTCTGCTATCATTGGCACTAGAAGTCACCCACAAGGGAAAAAAGTATTTTTCCATTACTTTCACCTCCCGTCAATTAAACCCCCCATTCCTCCTCTCCCATCAAACCCCCCCCGTACCTCTTCTCCCATCAACCTCCCCGTACCTCCTCTCCCATCAAACCCCCGTACCTCCTCTCCCATCAAACCCCCGTACCTCCTCTCCCATCAAACCCCCCGTACCTCCTCTCCCATCAAACCCCCGTACCTCCTCTCCCATCAAACCCCCCCTCTCCCATCAAACCCCCGTCCCTCTTCCATCAAACCCCCTGTCCCTTCTCTCCCATCAACCCCCCTGTCCCTCCTCTCCCTTCTCTCCCATCAAACCTCCCCGTCCCTCCCCCCTGTCCCTCCTCTCCCATCAACCCCCCGTCCCTCCTCTCCCATCAAACCTCAAACCCCCCGTCCCTCCTCTCCCATCAAACCCCCCGTCCCTCCTCTCCCATCAAAAATCCCCCCGTCCCTCCTCTCCCATCAAACCCCCCGTCCCTCCCTCTCACATCAACCCCCGTCCGTCCCTCCTCTCCCATCAATCCCCGTCCCCCCTCTCCATCAATCCCTCCTCTCCCATCAATCCCCCACCCCGTCCCTCCTCTCCCTATCCCCCCGTCCCCCTCCTCTCCTCCATCAATCGCCCCCGTCCCTCCTCTCCCATCAAACCCCCCGTCCCTCCTCTCACATCAAATCAATCCCCCCCCCGTCCCCCTCCTCTCACATCAACCCCCCCCCGTCCCTCCTCTCCCATCAAATCCCCCCCGTCCCTCCTCTCCCATCAAATCCCCCCGTCCCCTCCTCTCCCATCAATCCCCCCCCCGTCCCTCCTCTCACATAAAACCTCCCCGTCCCTCCTCTCCCATCAAACCCCCCCGTCCCTCCTCTCCCATCAAACCCCCGTCCCTCCTCTCATCATCCCAAAACCTCCCCGTCCCTCCCTCACATCAAACCCCCCCCCGTCCCTCCTCTCAAACATCAAACCCCCCCGTCCCTCCTCTCACATCAAACCCCCCCCCCCCGTCCCTCCTCTCACATCAAACCCCCCGTCCCTCCTCTCACATCAACCCCCGTCCCTCCTCTCACATCAACCCCCCCGTCCCTCCTCTCATCATCAATCAAACCCCCCCGTCCCTCCTCTCCCCCCGTCCCTCTCCCATCAATCGGCCCCGTCCCTCTCCCATCAATCGTCCCTCTCCCATCAATCGGCCCCCGTCCCTCTCCCATCAATCGGCCCCCGTCCCTCTCCCAATCCCCCCCCGTCCCTCTCCCACTCACCCCCCGTCCGTCCCCCATCCCTCCTCTCCCATCAATCCCCCATCAACCCCCGTCCCTCCTCTCCCATCAATCCCCCTCCCCCCCGTCCCTCCTCTCCCATCAATCCCCCCCATCAATCCCTCCTCTCCCATCAATCCCCCACCCCCCCGTCCCTCCTCTCCCATCAACCCCCCCATCCATCCGTGCCAAGGGAATCCAACTCTCGGAAGGTATGGAAGCGGAGGGGGTGCTGGCACTTGTCACTTAATTTAGAAGAATTAAAAATTCAGTCAATCCCACTCCCACACTGGGAATAGCCAAATGGGCCCGGGAACTTTGGTTCAGACAATTTAGAGGTTGTTTTGGTTTGGATGGAAGCATATATTTAGGGGCTCCTGAGTGGCGCAGCGGTGTAAGGCACTTTTTTGATTCCAGGCTGTATCACAACTGGTCGTGATTGGGAGGCCCCATAGTGCTGCGCACAACTTGCCCAGAGTCATCCGGGTTTGGCCTGGGTAGGACGTTATTGTAAATAACAATGTGTTCTTAACCGACTTGCCTAGTTAAATAAAGGTTAAATAAATAATCATATTTTTCTGCATTAAACTGCTGGGAGTGGATGACTGGGTTGGGTGGGCGAGATGACGAGAGAAGCTTTGGCTGGAGTGAAAGTGGGAATTGTATTGTTGGAACCGCAACAACAATGACAACAACAACAGCAATTAATCTCTCTGAGACGTGTGCAGTATACTTTTGTCTCGAGTCTCGATCCATCTCATTCTTTAATTTCCCTTTTTTTTCTAGCTTGTATTGTTCTCAACATTCCCAATGGAGCATAATGACCATGAATCATCATTTTTTTACTCAACCTCCCTCAGGGTAGCAAACATGTTTTGGCCATCAGAGAGCTGTGGAGCTGCCACAGAGTAACTGAGAACCATGCCTTGGTGCTATTGACAGAATAAGGGCCTAATTAGGAGAAGAAGGGGATGCTGGGTAGTTTGCTGATACTGCATGCAGTGGGGAGGCCTGGGAGGGAGCAGACCTGGATACAAATTGCGTGGCGTCCATAGAAGTGTGCCACCGCCAGGGATTTTCTCAGCAGACCTTCTCTAAACCCCTCACTATACCGTTGAACGTGTGAAATATTAGCATGCCAGGTGTTGTGTGTCTCTAACTCATCGCAGTGTGACTCGCGTTATCGTACCGTGCGTTGTGTTATACGCCCGAAGCTCTCGCTAGCTGTCTCCCTTCACAATTGAGTGTAGTCACGGATATGCCCTACAGGCCTGAGTTTGTGTAATTTATTCATCTGGGGTGGTTGAATGTCGTCTTGACTTTTGTCTTAACTTGGCAGTGTATCTTGTGTGCTTTCAGGTTCCCGGGCTGATGCATAATCAATAGGTAATGTTCCATCGCGTCTCATAATGTGTTTTTTTTTTTTTTTTTTTTTGCCTTGCAGGGCTTCTACAAATGCCGCTGTGGATGATGCTCTGGATGACAGCTCCGAACGCAGAGAAAAGGACACCGGATCAATAGGAGCTTTCCCCCCCTTCCCTTGGCCAGTCCATTCTCCTTCCAGGGGAATATAGCTAAACACAAACAGAGCCGGACTAGGTGCTGGAGTGAACCCACCTCCCCCATCCCTTCCCCCAGCCTTGCCTCCCGCAAGTCCCAGATATGTGGCCCTTACAGAGGTCACTCGCTGCCCCTCGTCTGGGGAACCTGCTCCTTCTCATGGTGCTGGTCCTCTTGGTAGGCCCGTCCCAAACAGGAGGCCAACCCCAGACCTTCAAAACCTTCTACCCGCCCGATTGGGGACTGACACACCTGGCCATTCACAACAAGACGGGCGAGGTCTACGTCGGCTCAGTCAACTGGATCTTCAAGCTCTCCAGCAACCTCACCAAGCTGCGGAGCCACATGACTGGTCCCGTGGTGGACAATGAGAAGTGCTACCCCCCACCCAGCGTCCAGTCCTGCCCCCACGAACTGGCCCAGACCAGCAATGTCAACAAGCTGCTGCTCATTGACTACGCCCAGAACCGGCTCATCGCCTGCGGGAGCACCTCCCAGGGCATCTGCCAGTTTTTAAGGCTGGACGACCTGTTCAAGCTAGGCGAGCCACACCACCGTAAGGAGCACTACCTGTCCAGCGTGGCAGAATCTGGCACCATGTCCGGGGTCATCATCACCTCCCCGCATGGCCCCGCCAGCAAGCTCTTCATCGGCACGCCCATCGATGGCAAGTCTGAGTACTTCCCCACACTCTCCAGCCGCAAGCTGATGGCCAATGAGGAGAACGCCGACATGTTCAGCTTCGTCTACCAGGACGAGTTTGTCTCCTCACAGCTCAAGATCCCTTCGGACACCCTCAGTAAATTCCCCGCCTTCGACATCTATTACATCTACAGCTTCAGCAGCGAGCAGTTTGTCTACTACCTGACCATGCAGCTGGACACTCAGCTCACCTCGCCAGACGCCTCCGGCGAACAGTTCTTCACCTCCAAGATCGTCCGTCTCTGCGTGGACGACCCCAAGTTCTACTCGTACGTGGAGTTCCCCATTGGCTGCACCAAGGATGGTGTGGAGTACCGCCTCATCCAGGACGCTTACCTCAGCCGGCCCGGGAAGCAGTTGGCCGACTCTTTAAGCATTTCCGAAGACGAGGACATCCTATTCACGGTCTTCTCCCAAGGCCAGAAAAACAGGGCCAAACCACCCAAGGAGTCGGCCCTGTGCCTGTTCACACTGCGCCGCATCAAGGAGAAGATCAAGGAGCGCATCCAGTCCTGCTACAGGGGAGAGGGAAGGCTGTCGCTGCCCTGGTTGCTCAACAAGGAGCTGGCCTGCATCAACTCGGTAAGTCCCTGCGACCCTCGTAGTGCCACTGACCTCTATCGGATTCTCCGATTCAATTCACTGCCCTTCAATTCACTGCCCTTCAATTCTGATATGTCCCTCACATTAAATTCACTTTGATTCTTATTATTTGCCATGCTCTTTTCAGAGAGCATTGAACAAAAGGCCTAAGCTCTAATGGCTGACCTTGTGGTCTCACTGGAGATCTGTCAATCTTGAGGAGACCGTAGTTACAACCACCCTGCAATTATCAGGGTTTCGATTCAGACAGTGGTGATGAATACATGGGCCTTCCTCAACACGCCTCTGCCATGATGCTGGCATTTAGCTTTAGTCCCCTTCCACCACTTCTCCCTGGGGCCATCTGTAGGCCAGTCGTAATTAGAGAGGAAGTGCTGAGTCTGAGCCCGGTTCCCACTCTCTTCCTGGAACCACTGAGTGCTTTGATTTAGTCCAACGGAGATATCATTAGCCCAGTCCCCAGGATTTGTGAAATGTCACTCAAATGACACACACACACACACACACACACACACACACACACACACACACACACACACACACACACACACACACACACACACACACACACACACACACACACACACACACACACACACACACACACACACACACACACACACACACACACACACACACACACACACACACACACAAATTCATTGAGAGAGGGTTTGATCACATGCTGTCTGCAGTACTCGGCCCCTCAGGGAAGACAGAGGCTTGGCTGGGGTTCTCCTACTGATCCACGGTGCATGGCCGCGCATTGCTTTCGAGAGCGCACACCCCGCTCCAGGCCGAGATAAAACAGTCCACATCTCCGTCGACCCTCTCTTTAGCCTCCTCCCTTCTCGCTCCCCTTCTCTCTTATCCCTTCTTCTTCTCTTCCTCTTCCTCCTTCTCTCTTCCCAACAGTCATCCCGCTTTCTCGCCCTCTCCCCGTTCTTTCTCGCTCCCCCTCTATATATATCCATCTACAGTCCACTTCTACTTCTTATTTTCTTTGTCACTCGCTCGCTCACTCACTCAGCCTGTTAGCTGGCGTTCTCAACCTCCATCCCACTCTCTCCTTCTTCCTCTTTCATTCGTTCTTTCCCTCTTTTTTTGTGCTCCCCCCCCCCCCATTTCTTAGTCTCTACCACTCTAATGATTAGTTCTTTTGCTATAGCATTCTTATTAAACAGCGGTACGGCCCAGCTTGGTGACAGGTGCTGCGTGCTAATGAAGGCCCATCTCCAGCTGTACGTCATACACATAATGGACTATGAATGAGTACAGCAGGAGCAACAGCAGGTCACTCTTTATTACAGTTCATTACCAAGAGTGCACAGGTGCTTGAAAGAAAGGGATGTAGAGATTGGGAAAGGAGGCTGCCGAAAAGCCTGTCAGAGTCGCGCCGTCTGTCGTTTCTAAACCTAGAGAGGGAGAGCAAAGAAAAGAGAGGGATTTGTGAATGGCCCAGTTGAGGCACTCAGGGGGTCACCTCGCTCCTCCTCAGCTGCAGTTGATTGCGTGTCGCCGTGTTGGCCCTTTCTTTCTCAACTCCTCTTCTCCCCGTGAGTGTTAATTTGACCGTTTTGGAAATGGGCTGCGGTTCTCCACGTGCAAATATGTCCTCACAAGTAGCGTTTACACAGGATAACTTTTTTTCCAAAGCCAGTTAAAATGTGATCTTCTCTCAAGTAACACCCCGCAATCTGCTTAGTCAGCCAGTCGGTCGCAAACCATTCCACACTGAATCATTCTGGATTCCCGCTTTTTAAGCCCACTCGTTGCCACAGCTCCCCGGCTCTGGTGGGGAACGGTGATGTAAGAGCTGCTGTGTTCAGACGATTGGCTGGCCCTTGATCCTGTGGCGACGCCAGGTCAGGCTTGAGGACTCATTGAGTAGAAGTAATCCTGTAAGCACAGGTCTTGAAACAGCGTTCCCCTCCCCCACTCTCTTAACCTTAACCTTTGAAAACTGACCTTAGATCAGTGTCTGGGGTGATTTTGGCTCATTGCTCCGTGAGGGGCTAGATGAGGTCAGCAGTTGACCCTGGTGTAGAGCGGCTGGGAGGCGAGGCGGATTGAGGCAGACCATTGGCCAGCTGAAGGGTGCAACCTATCATGATGAATGGTCTCCCGTACTGTCAGCTCCCCTCATTACCCCTGTAAATGGACTGTGACTGTGTGTGTGTGGAAATCTCACATAGGTTCACTGTTGTAGATATTTATTATGTAATTTTGTTCTTTATATCACACACACACACACACACACACACACACACACACACACACACACACACACACACACACACACACACACACACACACACACACACACACACACACACACACACACACACACACACACACACACACACACACACACACACACACACACACACCTCTATCTGAAGCGACCTCGGGCAGTGGTGGTGTTCTCAGGCCCTCACCTCATCTGTCTGGGGTTTATTAGTGATGCTATGACCTTCCACCACTCTGGGAGTAGATCCATAGAAACCATTTCTCCACAGAGGGAGGGAGCAAGACCGAGATCGGGAGGGAGAGGTGGGTAGAGTGGGAGAGAGAATAAGCGAGGGAGAGCAAGTGGGTGGAGGATTGGGAGAGTGAGACTGGGTGGAGAGGTGGGTAGAGTGGGAGAGGGAGAGCAAGTGGGTGGAGGATTGGGAGAGTGAGACTGGGTGGAGAGGTGGGTAGAGTGGGAGAGGGAGAGCAAGTGGGTGGAGGATTGGGAGAGTGAGACTGGGTGGAGAGGTGGGTAGAGTGGGAGAGGGAGAGCAAGTGGGTGGAGGATTGGGAGAGTGAGACGGGGTGGAGAGGTGGGTAGAGTGGTAGAGAGAATAAGAGAGGGAGAGCAAGTGGGTGGAGGATTGGGAGAGTGAGACGAGGTGGGTAGAGTTGGAGAGGGAGAGCAAGTGGGTGGAGGATTGGGAGAGTGAGACGGGGTGGAGAGGTGGGTAGAGTGTGAGAGGGAGAGCAAGTGGGTGGGAGAGTGAGACGGGGTGGAGAGGTGGGTAGAGTGGAGAGGGAGAGCAAGTGGGTGGGTAGAGTGGGTGGAGGATTGGGAGGTGGAGAGGTGGGTAGAGTGGAGAGGGAGAGCAAGTGGGTGGAGGATTGGGAGAGTGAGACGGGGTGGAGAGGTGGGTAGAGTGCGAGAGGGAGAGCAAGTGGGTGGGTAGAGTGGGAGAGTGAGACGGGGTGGAGAGGTGGGTAGAGTGGGAGAGGGAGAGCAAGTGGGTGGGTAGAGTGGGAGAGTGAGACGGGGTGGAGAGGTGGGTAGAGTGGGAGAGTGAGACGGGGTGGGTAGAGTGGGAGAGTGAGACGGGCTGGAGAGGTGGGTAGAGTGGGAGAGTGAGACGGGGTGGAGAGGTGGGTAGAGTGGGAGAGTGAGACGGGGTGGGAGGTGGGTAGAGTGGGAGAGTGAGACGGGGTGGGTAGAGTGGGAGAGTGGGAGAGTGAGACTGGGTGGAGAGGTGGGTAGAGTGGGAGAGTGAGGTGGGTAGAGTGGGAGGGTGAGACGGGGTGGAGAGGTGGGTAGAGTGGGAGAGTGAGACGGGGTGGAGAGGTGGGTAGAGTGGGAGAGTGAGGTGGGTAGAGTGGGAGAGTGAGGTGGGTAGAGTGGGAGAGTGAGGTGGGTAGGTGGGAGGTGAGGTGGGTAGAGTGGGAGAGTGAGGTGGGTAGAGTGGGAGAGTGAGGTGGGTAGACGGGGAGAGTGAGGTGGGTAGAGTGGGAGAGTGAGGTGGGTAGGTGGGAGAGTGAGGTGGGTAGAGTGGGAGAGTGAGGTGGGTAGAGTGGGAGAGTGAGGTGGGTAGAGTGGGAGAGTGAGGTGGGTAGAGTGGGAGAGTGAGGTGGGTAGAGTGGGAGAGTGAGGTGGGTAGAGTGGGAGAGTGAGGTGGGTAGAGTGGGAGAGTGAGGTGGGTAGAGTGGGAGAGTGAGGTGGGTAGAGTGGGAGAGTGAGGTGGGTAGAGTGGGAGAGTGAGGTGGGTAGAGTGGGAGAGTGAGGTGGGTAGAGTGGGAGAGTGAGGTGGGTAGAGTGGGAGAGTGAGGTGGGTAGAGTGGGAGAGTGAGGTGGGTAGAGTGGGAGAGTGAGGTGGGTAGAGTGGGAGAGTGAGGCGGGGTAGAGTGGGAGAGTGAGGTGGGTAGAGTGGGAGAGTGAGGGTGGGTAGAGTGGGAGAGTGAGGCGGGGTAGAGTGGGAGAGTGAGGCGGGGTAGAGTGGGAGAGTGAGGCGGGGTAGAGTGGGAGAGTGAGGCGGGGTAGAGTGGGAGAGTGAGGCGGGGTAGAGTGGGAGAGTGAGGCGGGGTAGAGTGGGAGAGTGAGGCGGGGTAGAGTGGGAGAGTGAGGCGGGTAGAGTGGGAGAGTGAGGCGGGGTAGAGTGGGAGAGTGAGGCGGGGGTAGAGAGGTGGGTAGAGTGGGAGGGTGAGACGGGGTGGAGAGTTGGGTAGAGTGGGGGAGGGAGACTGGGTGGGAGAGTGGGGTGGAGAGGTGGGAGAGTGGGAGAGGGAGACTGGGTGGGTAGGTGGGAGGGGAGACTGGGTGGGAGAGTGGGAGAGGGAGACTGGGTGGGTAGAGTGGGAGAGGGAGACTGGGTGGGTAGAGTGGAGGGAGACTGGGTGGGTAGAGTGGGAGAGGGAGACTGGGTGGGTAGAGTGGGAGAGGGAGACTGGGTGGGTAGAGTGGGAGAGGGAGACTGGGTGGGTAGAGTGGGAGAGGGAGACTGGGTGGGTAGAGTGGGAGAGGGAGACTGGGTGGGTAGAGTGGGAGAGGGAGACTGGGTGGGTAGAGTGGGAGAGGGAGACTGGGTGGGTAGAGTGAGAGGGAGACTGGGTGGGTAGAGTGGGAGGGAGACTGGGTGGGTAGAGTGGGAGAGGGAGACTGGGTGGGTAGAGTGGGAGAGGGAGACGGGGTGGAGAGGTGGGTAGAGTGGGAGAGGGAGACGGGGTGGAGAGGTGGGTAGAGTGGGAGAGGGAGACGGGGTGGAGAGGTGGGTAGAGTGGGAGAGGGAGACGGGGTGGAGAGGTGGGTAGAGTGGGAGAGGGAGACTGGGTGGAGAGGTGGGTAGAGTGGGAGAGGGAGACGGGGTGGAGAGGTGGGTAGAGTGGGAGAGGGAGACGGGGTGGAGAGGTGGGTAGAGTGGGAGAGGGAGATGGGGTGGAGAGGGAAGAAACGGCATTGGTGAGAAAAGTACCCAGTTGTCGTACCTGAGTAAAAGATGCCTTTAATAGAGAACGACTCAAGTAACAGTGAGTCACCCAGCAAGTCTAAACGGTTTTGGTTTTAAATATACGTAAGTATCAAAAGTAAATGGAATTGCTAAAATATGCTTAAGTATTGAAAGTAAAAGTGTCAATAATGAAAAATTCCTTATATTAAGCAACCCAGACGGTACGATTGTCTTGTTTTCTAAATTTACGGATCGCCAGGGGCACACTACAACAGTCAGTCATGATTTACAATGAAGCTTGTGTGTTTAGTGAGTCCACCCGATCAGAGGCAGTAGGGATGACCAGGGATGTTGCCTTGATTATTGTGCGAATTAGACAATTGTCCTGCTTATTAGCATTCAAAATGTAACGCCCTTTTGGGTGTCAGGGAAAATGTAACGCCCTTTTGGGTGTCAGGGAAAATGTAACGCCCTTTTGGGTGTCAGGGAAAATGTAACGCCCTTTTGGGTGTCAGGGAAAATGTAAGGAGTGAATAATACATGATTTTCATCAGGAAGGTACTGGAGTCCAATAAAAAGTGGTCCAAAAAATATAAATGGTAAAGTACAGATACCCAAAAAACACTACTTAAGTAGTACTTTAAAGTATTTTTACTTAAGTACGTTACACCACTGAGGAATAGTGAGCTGGAACGAACGAGAGAGAGAGAGGGCGACAAGTAGCTACAGAAAGAGAAAGGAGACATGCCTTTGCATGGCTATATCTGCTGAGGAAAGGGAGGTGAGGAGAAGTGGATATTGCAGATGGAGAGAAAGGGAAAAGAGAGAGCTACTGAAGCTAGCTACTCAAAGCCTGTGCTGCCCATGTGAGGGCAGGAGGAGATGATTTGAACAGAATGCTCCCGCACCAATAATATCGCTGTCAGTCACTCGGGCGCTGGGCTGTCACCGTCACCGCTGAAGCTTTCCATCATCCGCTGGCTCTTCACAGGGAAGGCGCTTTCTACCGCTGCTCCTGACCCTTGGCGCCAGCTGGTGGCTGGCAGTGTGCCAGATAACGCTCACCGTCTTCAGGTGACATCTTGACATTCATGCCGTCAGGAAGGGAGTAGGAGGAGAACAGAGGGGGGGGGGTTGTGTTTGTTGTGGGTGGGGATGTGTGCTGTGGGTGGGTGGGGTTGTGTGTGTCGTGTTTTTTGGGGGGATTTTTGTGTGTGTGTGTATAGTGTTTGGTGAGGTGGAGGTGTGTGTAGTGTTTGTTTTGGGTGGGTGTGTGTGTAATGTTTGTTTTGGGTGGGTGTGTGTGTAGTGTTTGTTGTGGGTGGGTGTGTGTGTTGTGGTTAGGGGGGTGTGTGTGTAGTGTTTGTTGTGGGTGTGTGTGTGTGTTGTGGTTAGGGGGGTGTGGGTGTGGCATGCGCAGGTGTGGCAAGTCTGTAAATGGACAAACGAAATACAATGCTACTATCACAACTTTTCCTTAGGTTTAGCCCACATCTCTATTTCTCGCTCTGGCCTAAGATGGCGCCGACGTAATGGAGTATGAATCTCCGTGTACTCACTGTCCACCCGACCCTTCCCGGAGACTGTGGAACAATGGGCGAGGTGCCAGGAAGCCTGGGATTCCTACCATAGAGTAGGAAAAGAAGACTGAGAGGCCGACATGGGGGTGGGGGCATCTTCGTGTGATCGAGACACCGGGTGACCCGTACTAAGCAGGACGCGCGTGCGCTACACTATGCAGGATGCCTACTCACAGCACTATTGAACTCGACTGGCATCTCTCTTCAAAGTAAGAGCGGATGTGAATCTCCGACTCTCCCCATGCATCTAGCCTCGGCAGTTTGATAGTGTTGCAGGTTATGCCTTTTTTATCTGTTAAACTACTTCCGTCCTGCCTCCGCTCCTTGGAGCACATACAAAAGACGGTGTCCCAAATGGCACCCTGTTCCCGATGTTAGAGCACTGCTCTCGCACTATGCAGGGAATAGGGTTGCGTTTGGGCCGCACTTAGGAGCCGCCGCCGCTGCTACACCGACCTACATGAAGATATGCCGGCATACTGAAAGCTTTGTTGGGGCTATCTGCTAGCCTCTATCTGCTAGCCTCTATCTGCTAGCCTCTATCTGCTAGCCTCTATCTGCTAGCCTCTATCTGCTAGCCTCTATCTGCTAGCCTCTATCTGCTAGCCTCTATCTGCTAGCCTCTATCCGCTAATAGCATTATTAAATTTCATAGAACTTCGCTTGTTCCATACAGGGGGAAATGCAATATAGTTTAGTCAAGTCGACTCTGCGATTATCAGATACAGAATCAACGGTGTGTTCAAATGCTACATTTCGAACACTTAATCTGTGTTTGATTTGAGATTGCCTCGTGAAATAGATGCCCCCCCCCCCAAAAAAAAAATAATAAATTGGGAACTCCAGGCAGGCTCAAGCGAATGCTGAACTATTCAAAATAGTATTTGATCCCAGGTCTGGAGGGCTGTGTTCTTCCAAAACTATATCTTCAACTCAATGCAAGGCCAACTAATAACCTCGTTAAATATATTTGCCTTTGCGATTCTGAGCGGTAATTACGATAAATGTAAAACACAGGACTATTCCCCATTTCCTTAATCAGAATGTGACGGTAGACGCACGTAGCTCATTAAACGTGACTAATTGGGACGGCGGCGGTGATGACCACCGGATGGATGTTTCTTAGTTAATTGGGCGACGTAATGTGCTGAGGGGTGAGAATTACTGGGTTGAACCTATGTCATTATATACCATACTAAAGTACTAATATTAGACATTCTTATGTATTGGGTTTGATTGACGGACAAACCAACCAATCCAGTGTGTGCGTGTGTCTACCTGTGTGTGTTTGCTCATCAGTGTCTCCCTTAAGATTGTTTTCAGCAGCCGAGGCGAATGTGTGTGTGGGGGTGTGGGGGGTGCCAGGTTGTAAGAACGACTGAGAGGTTCACTTCTGGCGACAAAAAATAAAATAAAAAATGCCGTTTTACTCCAAAAATGCATGAATATAAATAAGGTTGACCCCATCTGAAATACAATTGATGGGAACCACTGCACTGTAGGGCAGATGAGGAGCAAGCTGTGGCTGCGTGCTCGTGGCTCTCATTCCTGCTACTGCTTAAATCTGTTTGACAATTACAACTGGTCTTTTTAAGCAAACAGATCTTTAAAAGGGATAGTGCGAGATTTTGCCAATTTAAGGATACCATTTCTATGCCCAATGCGTGCAGTTTTTAACGTTAGTTTCGGGAGATTCGCCACAAAGTTTTGCTAAAAAAATCGTAGTTATTGGAGTGGCGGCAATGATACAAAATCTCATTCTCGCTCTGTCTCTCTGGCCCCACCCCATGCTCACAAATCGCCGATGCCCATGCTAATGATACTAATTGCCCGTGTAATTATTTATTGATGTCTGTCTGTGTGTCTCTGTCTTTTGTGTTTTCAACGTGTACTTGTCACGTACACAGGATACAGCAAGTGTAAAACAGTGTGGTGACGTGCGCAGTGTATTATTACAAGTGTAAAACAGTGTGGTGACATGCGCAGTGTATTATTACAAGTGTAAAACAGTGTGGTGACGTGCGCAGTGTATTATTACAAGTGTAAAACAGTGTGGTGACAGCGCAGTGTATTATTACAAGTGTAAAACAGTGTGGTGACAGCGCAGTGTATTATTACAAGTGTAAAACAGTGTGGTGACGTGCGCAGTGTATTATTACAAGTGTAAAACAGTGTGGTGACGTGCGCAGTGTATCATTACAAGTGTAAAACAGTGTGGTGACGTGCGCAGTGTATTATTACAAGTGTAAAACAGTGTGGTGACGTGCGCAGTGTATTATTACAAGTGTAAAACAGTGTGGTGACGTGCGCAGTGTATTATTACAAGTGTAAAACAGTGTGGTGATGTGCGCAGTGTATTATTACAAGTGTAAAACAGTGTGGTGACGTTCGCAGTGTATTATTACAAGTGTAAAACAGTGTGGTGACGTTGGCAGTGCAAAACTCTTTCCCAATGAGGCAGTAATACAAGTAATAATATAGATAAGAAATACGAGAGGAAACAGAACACAAGAATCATATACAGGTTAGTGCCAGTACCATTATTACAGTGTGCAGGGGTGCTGGATTGATTGTAGGTATGTGCATGTAAACAGGGGTAAGAAGTGACTGGTAGCAGGATAAATATTAATAGTAATAATAATAATAATCAACAGCAAAAATATAAACGCAACATGTAAAGTGTTGGTCCCATGTTTCATGACCTGAGATAAAATATCCCGGAAATGTTCCATATGCAAAAGAAGCTTATTTCTCTCAAATGTTTTGCACAAATTTGTTGACATCCCCGTTAGTGAGCATTTGTCCTTTGCCAAGATCCACCTGTCAAGTTTGGCATATCAAAAATCTGAATAAACTGCATGATCACGACACAGGTGCATCTTGTTGCTGGGGACAATAAAAGGCCACTCTCAAATTGGCAGTTTTGGCACACAACACAATGCCACAGATGTCTCACCTTTTGAGGGATTGTGCAATTGGCCTGCTGACTGCAGGAATGTCCATCAGAGCTGTTGCCAGAGAATTTAATACTTGAAGAATTTCTGCACACTGTCAGAAACCGCCTCGGGGAAGCTCATCTGCCTGCTCGTCGTCCTCACCAGGGTCTTGACCTGACTGCAGTTCGGTGTCGTAACAGACTTCAGTGGGACAATGCTCATTTTCCATTGGCCACTAGCTGGAGAAGTGTGCTCTTCATGGATGAATCCCGGTTTTGACTGTACCGGGCAAATGGCAGACAGCTGTTTGGCATCGTGTGGGCGAACGGTTTACTGATGTCAACGTTGTGAACAGAGTGGCCTGTGGTGGCGGTGGGGTTATGGTATGGGCAGATGTACGTTACGGACAACGATCACAATTGCATTTTATCGATGGCAATTGATGAGATCCTGAGGCCCATTGTCGTGCTGTTCATCCGCTGCCCTCACATCATGTTTCAACACGATAATGTACATCATTCCTGGAAGCTGAAAAATGTCCCAGTTCTTCCATGGTCTGTTTACTCGTCTGACATGTCACCCATTGAGCATGTTTGGGATGCTCTGGATCGACGTGTACCACAGAGTGCTCCAGTATCCAGCAACTTCGCACAGTCATTGAAAAGGACCGCCTGTCGTATGGGAGCAGAGAACAGGCAAATGCTGGGGTGACTGGAGTCTCGGGCAATTTTGGGGGGCCTTTCTCTGACAGGAGTTGGAAGTGTTTTTGACACTTTTGGGAAGCTGATAGCTGAAATGTTGCTAGTGACTGTAGTGCCACTGCTTGCTGCTGTCACACTGGAACATAAAATAATAATAATAAACCATATTTTTTTACATGACGCAAACGCAAGCACACAATAACCCAGCTGTGTGTTTAAATACAATTCAAGGCATGTCCAAGGACCACTCGTTACAAGTAGGAACAATCACACACTCCCATCTCCACATTGCTCCGTTGCCATGGCGTTCTAGGCCTATCTGACGTGAGCGAGATTGACCCTCCGAGAGATTCCACAGTTTGCTTGGAATTCTAAAACAACTGTGTGTCTTTAGTGTTAGTCGTTCTAGGCACTGTGTGTTTGTGCGCGAAACGTGCACGTGCGCGTGGCCGCTAGGTGCACCTGCATCGTATGTGTGTGTGTTTCTGTGTGCGTTTGCCCCGTGCCCCCCCCCCCCCCCCCCACCCCACTATGCCTAAGCAGTGACGTGACAGTGTTTGACTGTGGGCTGTAGGTCAGGAGTTCCCAGTGGGATTTCCCCCGGCCTGTCTGTCACCGGCGATGACTCGGCACATGACACACACTCTGCCCTGTACTTTTGTTATCGGAAGTACAGCTCACGAGTAGAGGACATGTTGTTCCAGGAAGCTTTGGATGTCGGTGGCGGTGCCTCACCAAAGTGCTTTAAATTTGCGTTTGGAAAAGCGCTGTATGAGATGAAATGAATTAAAAGACGCAGTTGGGCAAATAGACATGTGGAGGGACAGACAGACAAACCGAGACCCACACAGACAACATGTTTTATTTACTTTGAGAGGAGACCCCTTCTCTTTCAGAGACTCCAGCGATGTCTCCTTAAGCTCAGCTGGGATTCTGGGTAATTTATGAGAGCGAAAGATGGAGAGGGAGGGGGGCAGAGAGCGGGAGAGAGTGAATGAGGCAGGCATACAGGCAGGTAACACACACACACACACACACACACACACACACACACACACACACACACACACACACACACACACACACACACACACACACACACACACACACACACACACACACACACACACACACACACACACACACACACACACACACACACACACACACACACACACACACACACACACACACAGAGAAAGAGAGAAGCCCAGTGGAATGTGTGAATAGTTTGTGCTGTGATATGCCAGGCTGTTTTGGCTTGTGTGTGGAATGTGGCAGCGTGTGTTTAGTTACGCCCTGTGTGTGTTGTATTTATAGAGCAGGACCTCTGTCTATGTGTGTGTGGACGTGCCCACTCACAGAATCAGACCGTTGTGTATCCATGCATGATGCATACCCATACATGTATAAATGTATGAGCGCACATTTAATGAATAAGTGGGGCAGGGGCAGATATTTGTATTTTATTTCTATTAGTTTAAGACATTTTTCTTTTGAAATGACGTTTAGATTCAAGTAGTTTCCAGACCTGATTTTCTAGTTTTTATTTAGTTGTCGTTTTTACAAAAACAATTCTATTTAGTTTTGTATTGTATTATTTAGTGTTCGGGATATTAAATAACTGGTGCCTGGGAGGCTAGGAGACATTGATGTGTTGTATAGGGATGTCACTTCTTGCCACGGGGGGGGGCGTGAGTAATGCGTAAGGTGATGGGTCAGTTCAGAGGTTAGGTTGACGTTGTAAAGTCAATTTCGATGTGACTTGGGTTTGAAAGGGTTCGCGCCTAGACTGGCGAAAAAAAAATATGGTGGAAGGAAACTCTCTTCACAGACCGCTGGTGGTTTCCAGCTGATTGTCAAACAAATCACTTCATAAAGTAGGTTACGTAGCCAGACAGCATCAGGCTACACTTACATGTCTTCTGCCTTGACGACGAAGGCAGTATTATCAGCAGCACCTGTATTTTTACTAAATAAATGTGTTTCACTCTGGTAATATTTCTGTAAAATTGTTATATTTGCATTTTGCCCGGCTTTGAAAGCGCCTCATTGCTTAAGCGAAGAAATTGTATTTAAAATAAATATTACTAGTATTTTTTTGTATGTTTATGCCCAGCTCACAAGGCCCCTTGATGTAAAGGCCTGAGGCAATAGCCTCTTCTGCCTAGTGCTAAGTCTGTCACTGATCCCTCTCAGGTCTGTTTAACGGGGTGGCTCTCCCATAGACACCAATGTCTTATCAGCTGTGTCTGGGTCGGCTTAGTTCATTGACTGTATATGAACCAGAAATAAATGAGGGATGTCTCGCTTCCTCTTCCATCTCTGGTTTAGCTTGCCCTTTGCATTTACCAATCCGATTCAGAAACTTCAACTCCATTTGGAGAAATCTTGAAAACCCGTTAGATTTTTTTCCCAAAGTTTAGGAGGAAAAAACAAATTCTGGACAAAATTAATGTTGGGTTTTATTTTAGTTAGTTTTGGAGTCCAAGATAATAGTATCGGTATATTTTTAGTTTTTCAAACAGGTTTGGTAATTATTTTATTTTCCAAAATAGTTTTTTCATGATTAGTTTTAGTTTACTATAATGGACTTGGTGTGTGCGCACACTTGTTTATGTTTGTGTGTGTGTGTGCGCGCACGTGTGCATAATTAATCTTTATAAACTGGGTGGTTCGAGCCCTGAATGCTGATTGGCTGACAGCGCAGTGGAGTGCCTGGATACAGCCCTGCGTCGTGGTACGTGAACCCTTTGGAATTACCTGGATTCCTGCACAAATTGGTCATAAAATTTGATCTGATCTTCATCTAAGTCACAACAATAGACAAAAACAGTGTGCTTAAACTAATAACAAACAAATTATTGTAATTTTCTTGTCTATGTTGAACATATCATTTAAATATTGTAGTGTAGGTTGGAAAAAGTATGTGAACCCCTAGGCTAAGGACTTCTCCACAAGGTAATTGGAGTCAGGAGTCAGCTAACCTGGAGTCCAATCATTGAGATGAGATTGGAGATGTTGGTTAGAGCTGCCTTGCCCTATTAAAACACACTCTCAAAATTTGAGTTTGCTATTCACAAGAAGCATTGCCTGATGTGAACCATGTCTCGAACAAAAGAGATCTTAGACTTAAGATTAATAATTGTTGACTTGCATAAAGCTGGAAAGGGTTACAGAAGTATCTCTAAAAGCCTTCAGGTTCATCAGTCCATGGTAAGACAAACTGTCTATAAATGGATAAAGTTCAACACTGTTGCTACTCTCCCTAGGAGTGGCGGTCCTGCAAAGATGACTGCAAGAGCACAGCGCAGAATGCTAAGAGGTTAAGAAGAATCCTAGAGTGTCAGCTGAAGACTTACAGAAATCTCTGGAACATGCAAACATCTCTGTTGACGAGTCTACGATACACGATACGTAAAACACTAAACAAGAATGGTGTTCATGGGAGGACACCACGGAAGAAGCCACTGCTGCCCCCAAAAAACATTGCTGCACGTCTGAAGTTTGCAAAAGTGGACCTGGATGTTCCACAGTGCTACTGGCAAAATATTCTGTGGACAGATGAAACTACAGTTGAGTTGTTTGGAAGGAACAGACAACACTATATGTGGAGAGAAAAAAGGCACAGCACACCAACATCAAAACCTCATCCCAACTGTAAAGTATGGTGGAGGGAGCATCATACCAGACACACCAAAAATATTGCTGAACTGAAACAGTTTTGTAAAGGAATTTACAAAATTCCCCCTGACCGTTGTGCAGGTCTGATCCGCAACATTTAGTTGAGGTTATTGCTGCCAAAGGAGGGTCAACCAGTTACTAAATCCAAGGGTTCACTCACTTTTCCCACCCTGCACTGTGAATGTTGACACGGTGTGTTCAATAAAGACATGAAAATGTATAATTGTTTGTGTGTTATTAGTTTAATTAGACCGTGTTTGTCTGTTGTTGTGACCTAGATGAAACTCCGATCAAATGTGATGACCAATTTATGCAGAAATCCAGGTATTACCAGAAGGTTCACTTATACTTTTTCTTGCCAATGTATACCACAAACCCCCGAGGTGTCTTATTGCCGGTCACCAACGTAATTAGAGCAGTAAAAAGGAATGATTTGTCATACTCGTGGTATATGGTCTGATATACCACGGCTGTCAGCCAGTCAGTATTCAGGACCCGAACCACCTAGTTTATTATTGACAATATATTGTCCAGTGTAGGTTAGCCAGCACAGTAAGTGTCTTCTTGTGGACTGTAGGTTAACTTTCAAACCCAGAAGAATACCATTACCCTTCACTACCCAGTAGAACTCTGGGTGTGCATCCCAAATGGCACCCTATTCCCTATGTAGTAGTGCACTACTGTTGACCAGGGACCAACGGGCTCTGGTCAAAGTAGTGCGTTATGTAAGGAATAGGGTGCCATTTGGGACTCAACTGCTGTCTCTGTGTACTAATGTACTCTATCTTAACCCTTTCAACCCCCCCCATGATGGATTAACACTTCAAGGTCCTTCCCTCCAGGCTCTGGTGGGGTGGGGCTACCGTGTGTCTGACTAAGTGCCCGACGCAAATTCTGATTGATGGAGACGAGCTTGCACTTCTCTCATGATTGGGTTGAATATGGCCCTGTGGGCATCTGGAGAAGTGTAGGAAGGGTTGTAGTTGAGTGAAGTGTGTCTGTTTTGTCCAGCTGGGCGACTGGCCAAGGCCATTAGTGAATAAAAAGACTGTTGTTTCAAGTAACGGCTCAGTGGACATGGACACACACACACTTCACTCCTCTACAATCCTCCCCATCCTTCTGCAGATGCCCATTGTTAGTGAGTCGCAGAAGGTTCCCGTAAAGCAGCAATCCCTCTCTCTCCACCGGGTCACGGGGCGAACTACGGGACTTTGTAACCGACTTGATACCCAGCTGGCTGTCCCTTCCTCTTTCTCCTCTCCTCCTTTCTCCTCCTCCTTTCTCCTCTCCTCCTTTCTCTCCCTGCCTTTCTTCCTGCTGTGAGATGGATAGATTAAGAGAAAGACGCAGAGTGAAAGAGGGGGAGGAATGGAGGACTGAAGAGAGAGGGAGAGACACACGTAGAGTTGCGGTACTCGTCCGCTGTAGTTCTCGGCTAAGGGATGGTTTGAGAGTTGGAGAGGGAGGCGGCAAGAGTGAAATAAAGCAGGAAAGGAAGGACCAGGGGGACATCGAGGAGAGTCGTGTTGAAATCAATTTCAGGCAGATGGTGGGACACGTGAGGGAGAGTTAACTGTTCTCTTCTGTGGATCAATCAGATGATGTCGTGATCAGTCTTTGGATTACACCACCATTTACACACACGTGTGTGTGTGTGTGTGTGTGTGTGTGTGTGTGTGTGCGCGTGCGTGCGTTGCCCGTGTTAAACACACACCGACGCCACTTCAATTCTAACCTTCCTCTGCTAGCAACTTTTTAGACCTCCAGAGGGTGCGGGTTGTGCACACACAGTGACGTTGGTGTGTCATGCCTCTCACAACAGGCCGATTTGACTTGCGTAGTAAGGTTGGTGACCTCTGCCCTATAGGCTGAACCACTGACACAAAGCATTCAGGCTATCTCCCTTAGCAACCCAAGTGCCAGGTTGGAATTTGTCAGGGGGTAACTATTGTGCCCCTTAATGAAATTAGAGCTCTGAATGAGGGGATTATCATTTGAATCGGCTGAAGAGAATCCTTTGGGGAGAGACACACACGCACTACTTAAACATGCACACAACACTCGTCTCTAGACGATAGTTCACGTTAGCAAACTGCGTATCTGTTGTGTTTATGTGACTCTTTCCTTTGTCTTTCTGTAAGTGCAACTGCGCTCTGATATTGTACTGTATTAAACAAGGCTATTACAAGGCCAGACACATTGTTTTTGCCTGTCTCCTCACACTTCTCTCTCTCTCCTCTCTCGTTCAGCCTCTACAGATCGACGACAACTTCTGCGGCCAGGACTTTAACCAGCCGCTGGGCGGGACCAGCACCATAGAAGGGATACCGCTCTTCATTGACAAGGATGACGGCCTGACCTCGGTGGCCGCCTACGATTACCGCGGCAACACCGTGGCCTTCGCCGGCACGCGCAACGGCAGGATAAAGAAGGTAAGGAGCGAGAGGATGGCGGGAGAACGTCTCTTTCGGGTCGGACGTTTCGCCGTGTTTGAGGGGCGTCGTTGTTACGTTGTATTCACGCCCTTTGTTGATCAGTCTTGTCACGGCAGATTGGAATGCGGGTGTTTTTTATTTGATTTCCGTAAGCAGGAAGTTGCTCCATGTATAATCAGGTCGACATTGATTGGTCCTCGTGACTTTTTTAAAAGGGGATATCATAGGCTGTGTCAGGAACGGCGACCCTATAGATTCCTATATGGCTCCGGCGGAGTGCACTAGGTAGGAAAGGAGACAAGGTGGTGTTGACACGTCCGCCCTCAGGTAGGTGCCGGGATCTGATTTAGCCGTCGGGGCTTTTTTTAGTTCATAAAACCTTGACTGCGACGCATCACATCCATTTGACTCTGACGTGTCTTTAACATCCAGGAGACCCTGCAGGCCGTCGATCAAAGTCTCCGCCCGTTTTTTTTATTTTTTAAAATTTTTAAATGGCCGCTCAGACGACAGGCGGGGAAATTGACTGCGGTCGTCTAGTTTTAGTAGATGCAGTATATAGGCCGAGCCTGTGGTGTCAAATGGAAATGGATAGAGTGGTCTATTGAAAGTCGTGGGGTTTTGGTTCCCGCGATGGTCATAAACGGGATATTAGGCAGATGTGTGTTAGCTGTTAGTGGCTTTGAATGAGAGCTGAATGTTGTCTGGATCTTTGCCTCCAGAATCTCTGGTGAACATTCCAAACGGGCTGCTGCTGTTGGTCTGAGTTGGTGTGTTCTTATCTGTGTGTTTTATTGATATCTCAGTTATTAGCACGTACACCGTGTGCATGTTGATTGTGTGTTTGGTTGGTGAGTGTTCGTTATGGCCTGTCATACTAATTTGTGTGTGTGTGTGTGTGTGTGTGTGTGTGTGTGTAGTCTGTTGAAGACAGGGCTCTCGAGGTAGATAGGAGCTCATTGTATTTCGCCTGGTTTACCTTCTGCTCCGCTCAAGACATTGAGACACCGTTATGAATATGCATTATAATCTGTGGGTTTCTTTGTCTGAATGTGTAGTGTGTGTGTGACAGCACAATGCAATGTTGACTTAGATTCAGCACTGTGCATTTGTCAAAGTGACACCGACCCCTTCAGTTATTTTTGTGAACAGCGTTATTTGTTGTTGTGCGAGACGTGTGTTGGTGTGTGGAAGGAGAGAACAAGGTTGTTGTTACATGGAGGTAATTGCCAAAATAATGGAAACCCCAACATAAAGTGTCTTAATAGGTCATTGGGCCGCCACGATGCGCCAGAACAGCTTCAATGCTCCTTGGCAGATGTTCTACAAATGTCTGGAACTCTGTTGGAGGGACGTGACACCATTCTAACATGGGAAATTCCATCATTTTGTGTGTTGTTGATGGTGGTGGAAAACGCTGTCTCAGGCGCCGCTCCAGAATCTCCCATAAGTATTCAATTGTGTTGAGATCTGGTGACTGAGACACACACACACACACATACACACACACACCCCCTTTAAACCCCCTATGCTAATTTGAGACCCCTCTTTCAAAGTTCTGGAAATAAAATACACAAAGGTTAGCGGTTATCATGCTAACAGAGCAAGATAATGCTAGCAGTGCTAGATTCAAAACACCAGTGGTATTTGTGTCTACATCTGGGCTCAAATGCGCTAGGTGTGAGATGACATCTACACAAGAGGAAAATAAGGTGGAACTGATAAATGAGCATACATTCTTTGTCTGTTCCAAATGTATCATCATCAAGCAGCTTAGGGAAGTGATTCTCCGGCTGCTAGTTCAGTTGCGGGGGGAAACGAGATGTGCGTTTCAGTTCTGAATGCCTCCTACAGCTAAGGACTCGATGAGTCGGGCGGTACTGACCTGCTCCAATCCACTGGACAGATGGTAAGCTCAACTCCCCGGTCAGTGGGAGACTGGAGGCGAAGGAGGCGAAACATAAATGTCACTGATGTGTCTTCCTTTGATCAGCCTCTCAGAATAGCACTAAAAACAAGCAAGCAACACAGAACATGACTAACAATAGCCCATATTAACACATGTCGCTTGAGAAATAAGGTTTGTGAAATTGACCACTTATTGACATCTGAAAACTGCTAAGAGTCGGTGTTTGGACTATATATGTGTGAAATGTTGGATAATGTAAGTGATATCAAGCTGCCCACTCAAAAATAAGCTCCAAGCTGTAACCAGTGCCTGTTATCTGATTCAAGTCATCAGTCCATCCTACCAGGGTGTTTACAAACAGAACATGAACTAAATCATCTATGTATATTTCTCACATCTTTACTAATATAGCGCTATCTAGAAAAACCAAAGTCCCGAAGACTGGACCTAAACTGGTGTATAAACGATCATACGGGACGTTTTAACAATGATTCCTTTGTGAAGATGTGAAGAAATATTTGTTGGGCTGATGTAATAAGGAACATCCAGACGCTGCACTGGAAGCATTTGTGAAACTGCTTCTTTCCAGTTACTGATAGGCATGCGTCCATCAAGAAACTGACTGTTGGAACTGCCAGAAGAAACTGTACTATGGAACAAAGATACATTATGTAAAGAATGATGGTTAAAAAAAAACTCTGGAGTACTTAAAATGAAATTCTAGGCAAATAAAGCAAGCTCTGCGCCTTCCTTCACTGAGGCAGACGGCTTGTTCATAACAAAACCCTTTGATATTGCCGACCACTTGGATACCTTTTTTGTTGTTGACAAAAATGTAATAACTTAGGTATGACATGCAAACAACAAATGCCGGGCCTTCATATTCATGCATCATGGACCAAATAATGAAAGACGAGCACTGTAGTTTTGAGTTCCTCAAAGTGGGTGTGGAAGAGGTGAAAACAAACAAAGACAAACCACCAAGTACTGACAACCTGGATGGTGAATGTTTGAGGTTGGTAGTGGAGTACATTGTGACATTTTTGTCACATCTTGAATGGATGCCTAGAAGACTGTGTGTGGTAGGCAAAGGTCATTCCGCTACCCAAGAATAGCAGAGCACCCTTTTTAATTGATTTTAACAGCTGACCAATCAGCCTGTTACAGGTGCTTAGCAAACGTTTGGTAAAATACCGTTTGATCAAATACAAAGTTATTTTGCAGAAAACAAATGAACAGACTTTTCAGCATGCTTATAGGGGGAAGGGCACTCAATGTGCTTGGCATTAACACAAATGACTGATTTGGCTGAAATAAATTGATAGTGTGAAGATTGTGGGAGCTGTTTTGTTGAACTTCAGTGTAGCTTTTGATGTCATCGATCATAACCTATTGCTGAAAAAAACGGAGGTGTCATGGATTTTGCATCCTCTGCCTTATTATGGCTTGGGAGTTAACCCCTCTGTGTTTTATTAGATGGGTTTGTTAATGGAAGCCAAATTCAGTTGAGGGTGGTGTTCTGCAGGGCAGCCCACTAGGGCCATTATTGCTTTCTGTTTTTACAAATGACCGTCCACGGACCTTGAATATAGCCTGTGTGTCTATGTGCGCTGACGGTGAACAGTAAACAAAATAACTGAGACACTTAACATAGAGCTTCAGTCAGTTTTAGTTTTAGAACTAGCGATAGGTTGATGCTAAATATCAAGTAACAATTTGTGGGACAAATCACTCGCTCAACACTAAACCTCGCTTAGATCTGTTATTAAATAATGTGGCTATTGAGCAGTTTGAGGAGACTAAACTGCTGGGTGTAACGCTAGATAGCAAGCTGTCATGGTCAAAACATATAGACTCATTGGTTGCTAAAATGGGTAGAGGTCTGTCCATGATAGGGCGTTGCTCTTTCTTGACATCTCAGTCAACCAGATGGCTCCTACAGGCCTTAGTTTTGTTGCACCTGGACTACTGCCCAGCTGCGTGTTCACGTGCTGCAAAGAAGGACATAGGTCAATTGCAGTTGGTCCAAAACAAAGCAGTGCGTATCGCACTTCGATGTACACGGAGGGAAAGTGTCAGTAACATGCACGTCAGTCTCTCCTGGCTGAAAGTTGAGTAGATATTGACTGAATCACTGTTGGTCTTTGTGAGAGGTATCGATGTGTTGAAGTTACCCAAACTGTCTGTTAGAGCAGTCGGCACACAGTTCGGACGCTCATTGGCACAAACACAAGACGACATGCAATCAGAGGGTCCCTTCACAGTCCTCAGGTCCAGAACAGAGGCTGGGAAGTGCACATAGAGCCATGACTACATGGAACTCTCTGCCACCCCAGGTAACTGAAGATATTAACAAACCAGTCATAAAAACAGGTAAAAGAACACCTAACTGCAGAAAGGGGACCGTGAAGGGACAGCCATTTTTATATATATTGTATTGGAGTTTGCACTGTACTATGTATTAGACCTATGTGCTGGTATGTAGGCTGTGTGGAGTTTTAAATGTATGTATTTCAGTCCATGACGACATGTGTTCTCTATTATGTCATGTTTCATGTTGACCCCAGGAAGAGTAGCTGATGCTTTTTCTGCGGCTAATGGGGATCCTAAGGTCTTTTCTTGCCATGGCAGCCAAAATAATGGACAACTGGGCA
>NC_060190.1:24891803-24931803 GCF_021184085.1 Oncorhynchus gorbuscha | reverse complement strand
CACACACACACACACACACTCAAACACACACACACTCAAACGCGGACACACACACACTCAAACGCGGACACGGACACACACACACACACACACACACACTCAAACGCGGACACACACACACACACACACACACACTCAAACGCGACACACACACACACACACACACACACTCAAACGCGGACACACACACACACATTCAAACGCGGACACACACATAAGTAGTGACACGCCTGCATTGAAATGTATACAGTTGGTTTTGTTGATGTCTTTAGTTTTTGCAGTGTTGTTTTCCTTTGTTCTTCTCTGTTTTTCATTTAGTTGGTTGTTGCGTTGGGGGACTGTGGCTTGGGGTTGGGGAATGGAGGGAGAGGTTTATTTTTAGACTTTTTTTTAAGTCGGGGGGGGGGGGGGGGGGGGTCTCGCATGGTTGAGGGGCAGCTGCCGGGAAACTGTGGGGGGTTGGTAGCCTGGCGGTTGGGAGGTTTGGCCGGTAGCCGATAGGTCGCTGGTTCAGGTCCCAGTTTTGACTTGGTGGGAGATCTGTTGACTTGCCCTTGTGCGGGGCGCTTGACCCTGGTTGCTCCTGTGGTTCGCTCTGGACGGGAGATGGTCAGATGACTGAATATGTCCATTTTGAACGGCTTCACTGGAGGTCGATTGTATGTTTTTAATATTCAATTACAACAAACCTCTTTTTAAAGATGGAATCCGCTGTAGGGGAAATGGCACCACTGTCCGCCCCCACAGTCATTATTGTTTTTGTTTTGTTGACATACCCGAGGTGAGGAGTGTTGCGCAGCGTGGTAATACACATTGCTGTACTTATTCTGCTGTTCTTTCACACGTGCAATGATGTCCGAGTGGTAAAATCAGTGTTTGTTGTTTGCAATAACTTCTTTGTTGTTGTAATATTGAAAACGGACGTTGCTGTTCCACCATTAAGAATCCCAGCTTTAAAAGATATCCCCAAGCCATATGGATTGAGTTGGTCCTGTACTGTATGAATTGCTTCGGGGTGAGGTTTTCGAACTACAGATTTAGGATTAGCTTCTCCTCCCCCAAACCTAACCTTAACCTTTTAGTACGGAAAATGCAAAACTCACCCAAGATCAGCATCTTGGGGTATCTTCACCCTACACTGTGTGAATCAGGCAGCAAGATAGACTGAGCTAGAATAAAGCTAAGAAGTGAAGCATAGCCCATATAATATGTTTCTCATTACTAATGCTCCAAGCCATCATAACTGCACTCCAGGAACTGTCTGCCTGTGTGTCTGTCTGTGTGTGTGTCTGTCTGAGTGCGTGTGTGCCTGTCTGCCTGAGTGCGTGTGTGCCTGAGTGCGTGTGTGCCCGTGTGTGCCTGTCTGCCTGAGTGCGTGTGTGCCTGTCTGCCTGAGTGCGTGTGTGCCTGTCTGCCTGAGTGTGTGTGCCTGTGTGTGTGTGTGCGCCTGTCTGCCTGAGTGTGTGTGTGTGCGCCTGTCTGCCTGAGTGTGTGTGTGTGCCTGTCTGCCTGAGTGGGTGTGTGTGTGTGCCTGTCTGCCTGAGTGGGTGTGTGTGTGTGCCTGTCTGCCTGAGTGGGTGTGTGTGTGTGCCTGTCTGCCTGAGTGGGTGTGTGTGTGTGCCTGTCTGCCTGAGTGTGTGTGTGTCTGTCTGCCTGAGTGTGTGTGTGTATGTCTGTCTGCCTGAGTGTGTGTGTGTATGTCTGTCTGCCTGAGTGTGTGTGTGTGCCTGTCTGCCTGAGTGTGTGTGTGTGTGTGCCTGTCTGCCTGAGTGTGTGTGTGTGTGTGCCTGTCTGCCTGAGTGTGTGTGTGTGTGTGTCTGCCTGAGTGTGTGTGTGTGTGTGTCTGCCTGAGTGTGTGTGTGTGTGTCTGCCTGAGTGTGTGTGTGTGCCTGTCTGCCTGAGTGTGTGTGTGTCTGTCTGCCTGAGTGTGTGTGTGCCTGTCTGCCTGAGTGTGTGTGTGTGCCTGTCTGCCTGAGTGTGTGTGTGTGCCTGTCTGCCTGAGTGTGTGTGTGTGCCTGTCTGCCTGAGTGTGTGTGTGTGTGCCTGTCTGCCTGAGTGTGTGTGTGTGTGCCTGTCTGCCTGAGTGTGTGTGTGTGTGCCTGTCTGCCTGAGTGTGTGTGTGTGTGCCTGTCTGCCTGAGTGTGTGTGTGTGTGTGCCTGTCTGCCTGAGTGTGTGTGTGTGTGTGCCTGTCTGCCTGAGTGTGTGTGTGTGTGTGTGCCTGTCTGCCTGAGTGTGTGTGTGTGCCTGTCTGCCTGTCTGCCTGAGTGTGTGTGTGTGTGCCTGTCTGCCTGAGTGTGTGTGTGTGCCTGTCTGCCTGAGTGTGTGTGTGTGCCTGTCTGCCTGAGTGTGTGTGTGTGCCTGTCTGCCTGAGTGTGTGTGTGCCTGTCTGCCTGAGTGTGTGTGTGTGCCTGTCTGCCTGAGTGTGTGTGTGTGCCTGTCTGCCTGAGTGTGTGTGTGTGTGTGCCTGTCTGCCTGAGTGTGTGTGTGTGTGTGTGCCTGTCTGCCTGAGTGTGTGTGTGCCTGTCTGCCTGAGTGTGTGTGTGTGTGTGTGCCTGTCTGCCTGAGTGTGTGTGTGTGTGCCTGTCTGCCTGAGTGTGTGTGTGTGCCTGTGTGCCTGTCTGCCTGAGTGTGTGTGTGTGCCTGTGCCTGTCTGCCTGAGTGTGTGTGTGTGCCTGTGCCTGTCTGCCTGAGTGTGTGTGTGTGCCTGTCTGCCTGTCTGCCTGAGTGTGTGTGTGTGTGTGCCTGTCTGCCTGAGTGTGTGTGTGTGTGTGCCTGTCTGCCTGAGTGTGTGTGTGTGTGCCTGTCTGCCTGAGTGTGTGTGTGTGCCTGTCTGTGAGTGCCTGTCTGCCTGAGTGTGTCTGCCTGAGTGCCTGTCTGCCTGAGTGCCTGTCTGCCTGAGTGCCTGTCTGCCTGAGTGCCTGTCTGCCTGAGTGCCTGTCTGCCTGAGTGCCTGTCTGTGAGTGCCTGTCTGCCTGAGTGTGTCTGCCTGAGTGCCTGTCTGCCTGAGTGCCTGTCTGCCTGAGTGCCTGTCTGCCTGAGTGCCTGTCTGCCTGAGTGCCTGTGTGCCTGTGTGCCTGAGTGCGTGTGTGCCTGAGTGCGTGTCTGCCTGAGTGCCTGTCTGCCTGAGTGCCTGTCTGCCTGTGTGTGCGTGTGCCTGTCTGCCTGAGTGCGTGTGCCTGTCTGCCTGTGTGTGCCTGTCTGCCTGAGTGCCTGTCTGCCTGTGTGCGTGTGTGCCTGTCTGCCTGTCTGCCTGAGTGCGTGTCTGCCTGAGTGCGTGTCTGCCTGTCTGCCTGAGTGTGTCTGCCTGTCTGCCTGAGTGTGTCTGCCTGTCTGCCTGAGTGTGTGTGTGTGCCTGTCTGCCTGAGTGTGTGTGTGTGTGCCTGTCTGCCTGAGTGTGTGTGTGTGTGCCTGTCTGCCTGAGTGTGTGTGTGTGTGTGTCTGCCTGAGTGTGTGTGTGTGTGTCTGCCTGAGTGTGTGTGTGTGTGTCTGCCTGAGTGTGTGTGTGTCTGCCTGAGTGTGTGTGTGTGTCTGCCTGAGTGTGTGTGTGTCTGTCTGCCTGAGTGTGTGTGTGTCTGTCTGCCTGAGTGTGTGTGTGTATGTCTGCCTGAGTGTGTGTGTGTATGTCTGTCTGCCTGAGTGTGTGTGTGTATGTCTGTCTGCCTGAGTGTGTGTGTGTGCCTGTCTGCCTGAGTGTGTGTGTGTGCCTGTCTGCCTGAGTGTGTGTGTGTGCCTGTCTGCCTGTGTGTGTGTGTGCCTGTCTGCCTGAGTGTGTGTGTGTGTGTGCCTGTCTGCCTGAGTGTGTGTGTGTGTGTGCCTGTCTGCCTGAGTGTGTGTGTGTGTGTGCCTGTCTGCCTGAGTGTGTGTGTGTGTGTGCCTGTCTGCCTGAGTGTGTGTGTGTGCCTGTCTGCCTGAGTGTGTGTGTGTGCCTGTCTGCCTGAGTGTGTGTGTGTGTGTGTGCCTGTCTGCCTGAGTGTGTGTGTGTGTGTGTGCCTGTCTGCCTGAGTGTGTGTGTGTGCCTGTCTGCCTGTCTGCCTGAGTGTGTGTGTGTGCCTGTCTGCCTGTCTGCCTGAGTGTGTGTGTGTGCCTGTCTGCCTGTCTGCCTGTCTGCCTGAGTGTGTGTGTGTGTGTGTGCCTGTCTGCCTGAGTGTGTGTGTGTGTGTGCCTGTCTGCCTGAGTGTGTGTGTGTGTGCCTGTCTGCCTGAGTGTGTGTGTGTGCCTGTCTGCCTGAGTGCCTGAGTGCCTGTCTGCCTGAGTGCCTGTCTGCCTGAGTGCCTGTCTGCCTGAGTGCCTGTCTGCCTGAGTGCCTGTCTGCCTGAGTGCCTGTCTGCCTGAGTGCCTGTCTGCCTGAGTGCCTGTCTGCCTGAGTGCCTGTCTGCCTGAGTGCCTGTCTGCCTGAGTGCCTGTCTGCCTGAGTGCCTGTCTGCCTGAGTGCCTGTCTGCCTGAGTGCCTGTGTGCCTGAGTGTGTGTGCGTGTGTGCCTGTGTGCCTGAGTGCGTGTCTGCCTGAGTGCCTGTCTGCCTGAGTGCCTGTCTGCCTGAGTGCGTGTGTGCGTGTGCCTGTCTGCCTGAGTGCGTGTGCCTGTCTGCCTGAGTGCGTGTGCCTGTCTGCCTGAGTGCCTGTCTGCCTGTGTGCGTGTGTGCCTGTCTGCCTGTCTGCCTGAGTGCGTGTCTGCCTGAGTGCGTGTCTGCCTGTCTGCCTGAGTGTGCCTGCCTGTCTGCCTGAGTGTGTCTGCCTGTCTGCCTGAGTGTGTGTGTGTGCCTGTCTGCCTGAGTGTGTGTGTGTGTGCCTGTCTGCCTGAGTGTGTGTGTGTGTGCCTGTCTGCCTGAGTGTGTGTGTGTGTGTGTCTGCCTGAGTGTGTGTGTGTGTGTGTCTGCCTGAGTGTGTGTGTGTGTGTCTGCCTGTCTGCCTGAGTGTGTGTGTGTGTCTGCCTGAGTGTGTGTGTGTCTGTCTGCCTGAGTGTGTGTGTGTCTGTCTGCCTGAGTGTGTGTGTGTCTGTCTGCCTGAGTGTGTGTGTGTATGTCTGTCTGCCTGAGTGTGTATGTCTGTCTGCCTGAGTGTGTGTGTGTGCCTGTCTGCCTGAGTGTGTGTGTGTGCCTGTCTGCCTGAGTGTGTGTGTGTGCCTGTCTGCCTGAGTGTGTGTGTGTGCCTGTCTGCCTGAGTGTGTGTGTGTGTGTGCCTGTCTGCCTGAGTGTGTGTGTGTGTGTGCCTGTCTGCCTGAGTGTGTGTGTGTGTGTGCCTGTCTGCCTGAGTGTGTGTGTGTGTGCCTGTCTGCCTGAGTGTGTGTGTGTGCCTGTCTGCCTGAGTGTGTGTGTGTGCCTGTCTGCCTGAGTGTGTGTGTGTGCCTGTCTGCCTGAGTGTGTGTGTGTGCCTGTCTGCCTGAGTGTGTGTGTGTGCCTGTCTGCCTGAGTGTGTGTGTGTGCCTGTCTGCCTGAGTGTGTGTGTGTGCCTGTCTGCCTGAGTGTGTGTGTGTGCCTGTCTGCCTGAGTGTGTGTGTGTGCCTGTCTGCCTGAGTGTGTGTGTGTGTGTGCCTGTCTGCCTGAGTGTGTGTGTGTGTGCCTGTCTGCCTGAGTGTGTGTGTGTGTGCCTGTCTGCCTGAGTGTGTGTGTGTGTGTGCCTGTCTGCCTGAGTGTGTGTGTGTGTGTGCCTGTCTGCCTGAGTGTGTGTGTGTGTGTGCCTGTCTGCCTGAGTGTGTGTGTGTGTGTGTGCCTGTCTGCCTGAGTGTGTGTGTGTGTGTGCCTGTCTGCCTGAGTGTGTGTGTGTGTGCCTGTCTGCCTGAGTGTGTGTGTGTGTGCCTGTCTGCCTGAGTGTGTGTGTGTGCCTGTCTGCCTGAGTGTGTGTGTGCCTGTCTGCCTGAGTGTGTGTGTGTGTGTGCCTGTCTGCCTGAGTGTGTGTGTGTGTGTGCCTGTCTGCCTGAGTGTGTGTGTGTGTGTGTGTGCCTGTCTGCCTGAGTGTGTGTGTGTGTGTGTGTGCCTGTCTGCCTGAGTGTGTGTGTGTGTGTGTGTGCCTGTCTGCCTGAGTGTGTGTGTGTGTGTGTGCCTGTCTGCCTGAGTGTGTGTGTGTGCCTGTCTGCCTGTCTGCCTGAGTGTGTGTGTGTGCCTGTCTGCCTGTCTGCCTGAGTGTGTGTGTGTGCCTGTCTGCCTGTCTGCCTGAGTGTGTGTGTGTGCCTGTCTGCCTGTCTGCCTGAGTGTGTGTGTGTGTGTGTGCCTGTCTGCCTGAGTGTGTGTGTGTGTGCCTGTCTGCCTGAGTGTGTGTGTGTGCCTGTCTGCCTGAGTGCCTGTCTGCCTGAGTGCCTGTCTGCCTGAGTGCCTGTCTGCCTGAGTGCCTGTCTGCCTGAGTGCCTGTCTGCCTGAGTGCCTGTCTGCCTGAGTGCCTGTCTGCCTGAGTGCGTGTGTGCCTGTCTGCCTGAGTGCGTGTGTGCGTGTGTGCCTGAGTGCGTGTGTGCCCTGTCTGCCTGAGTGCCTGTCTGCCTGAGTGCCTGTCTGCCTGAGTGCGTGTGTGCGTGTGCCTGTCTGCCTGAGTGCGTGTGCCTGTCTGCCTGAGTGCGTGTGCCTGTCTGCCTGAGTGCGTGTGCCTGTCTGCCTGAGTGCCTGTCTGCCTGTGTGTGTGTGTGCCTGTCTGCCTGTCTGCCTGAGTGCGTGTCTGCCTGTCTGCCTGAGTGTGTCTGCCTGTCTGCCTGAGTGTGTCTGCCTGTCTGCCTGTGTGTGCCTGTCTGCCTGAGTGTGTCTGCCTGTCTGCCTGAGTGTGTGTGCCTGTCTGCCTGAGTGTGTGTGTGTGCCTGTCTGCCTGAGTGTGTGTGTGTGTGCCTGTCTGCCTGAGTGTGTGTGTGTGTGCCTGTCTGCCTGAGTGTGTGTGTGTGTGCCTGTCTGCCTGAGTGTGTGTGTGTGTGCCTGTCTGCCTGAGTGTGTGTGTGTGTGCCTGTCTGCCTGAGTGTGTGTGTGTGTGCCTGTCTGCCTGAGTGTGTGTGTGTGTGTGTGCCTGTCTGCCTGAGTGTGTGTGTGTGTGTGTGTGCCTGTCTGCCTGAGTGTGTGTGTGTGTGTGTGTGCCTGTCTGCCTGAGTGTGTGTGTGTGTGTGTGTGCCTGTCTGCCTGAGTGTGTGTGTGTGTGTGTGTGCCTGTCTGCCTGAGTGTGTGTGTGTGCCTGTCTGCCTGTCTGCCTGAGTGTGTGTGTGCCTGTCTGCCTGTCTGCCTGAGTGTGTGTGTGTGTGTGTGCCTGTCTGCCTGTGTGCCTGTCTGCCTGAGTGCCTGTCTGCCTGAGTGTGTGTGTGTGCCTGTCTGCCTGAGTGCCTGTCTGCCTGAGTGCCTGTCTGCCTGAGTGCCTGTCTGCCTGAGTGCCTGTCTGCCTGAGTGCCTGTCTGCCTGAGTGCCTGTCTGCCTGAGTGCCTGTCTGCCTGAGTGCCTGTCTGCCTGAGTGCCTGTCTGCCTGAGTGCCTGTCTGCCTGAGTGCCTGTCTGCCTGAGTGCCTGTCTGCCTGAGTGCCTGTCTGCCTGAGTGCCTGTCTGCCTGAGTGCCTGTCTGCCTGAGTGCCTGTCTGCCTGAGTGCCTGTCTGCCTGAGTGCGTGTGTGCCCGTGTCTGCCTGAGTGCGTGTCTGCCGTGTGCCTGTCTGCCTGAGTGCCTGTCTGCCTGTGTGCGTGTGTGCCTGTCTGCCTGTTTGCCTGAGTGCGTGTCTGCCTGAGTGCGTGTCTGCCTGTCTGCCTGAGTGTGTCTGCCTGTCTGCCTGTGTGCCTGTCTGCCTGTCTGCCTGAGTGTGTCTGCCTGTCTGCCTGAGTGTGTCTGCCTGTCTGCCTGAGTGTGTCTGCCTGTCTGCCTGAGTGTGTCTGCCTGTCTGCCTGAGTGTGTCTGCCTGTCTGCCTGAGTGTGTCTGCCTGTCTGCCTGAGTGTGTGTGTGTGCCTGTCTGCCTGAGTGTGTGTGTGTGCCTGTCTGCCTGAGTGTGTGTGTGTGTGCCTGTCTGCCTGAGTGTGTGTGTGTGTGCCTGTCTGCCTGAGTGTGTGTGTGTGTGCCTGTCTGCCTGAGTGTGTGTGTGTGTGCCTGTCTGCCTGAGTGTGTGTGTGTGTGCCTGTCTGCCTGAGTGTGTGTGTGTGTGCCTGTCTGCCTGAGTGTGTGTGTGTGTGCCTGTCTGCCTGAGTGTGTGTGTGTGTGCCTGTCTGCCTGAGTGTGTGTGTGTGTGCCTGTCTGCCTGAGTGTGTGTATGTG
This sequence comes from Oncorhynchus gorbuscha, assembly GCF_021184085.1. Classification (NCBI taxonomy): domain Eukaryota; kingdom Metazoa; phylum Chordata; class Actinopteri; order Salmoniformes; family Salmonidae; genus Oncorhynchus; species Oncorhynchus gorbuscha. The sequence continues at coordinate 24,923,611 of NC_060190.1, read as the reverse complement.
TGCCTGTCTGCCTGAGTGTGTGTGTGTGTGCCTGTCTGCCTGAGTGTGTGTGTGTGCCTGTCTGCCTGAGTGTGTGTGTGTGTGCCTGTCTGCCTGAGTGTGTGTGTGTGTGCCTGTCTGCCTGAGTGTGTGTGTGTGTGTGCCTGTCTGCCTGAGTGTGTCTGCCTGTCTGCCTGAGTGTGTGTGTGTGTGCCTGTCTGCCTGAGTGTGTGTGTGTGCCTGTCTGCCTGAGTGTGTGTGTGTGTGCCTGTCTGCCTGAGTGTGTGTGTGTGTGTGTGCCTGTCTGCCTGAGTGTGTGTATGTGTGCCTGTCTGCCTGAGTGTGTGTATGTGTGCCTGTCTGCCTGAGTGTGTGTGTGTGTGCCTGTCTGCCTGAGTGTGTGTGTGTGTGCCTGTCTGCCTGAGTGTGTGTTGCCGACGCATTTGGTTTTTAATGAGCTCAAGTCAATGCTGCACAAGTATGCTACACATTCTCCCCATCTGTTGGCATGTCCGCCTGCTTGTTTTTTTTCTGAACCTAACAAAGCACAGCAGATAGAACACTGTTCCCTGTAGGCTAGAAAATAAGAGGGATCTGGTGGCTTGTACCACACACACTCCTTAAGCGCAATGTGGTAGATTCTCACACTGTGAGAACTGCTGTGTACGTGTGTGTGCATGTGTTTCTGCTCATATTGGTGTGTGTGAACACTGTATGCTAGACGGTGCTTCTTCTCACACCAACTCTAGATTAACACCAACTGAAGTCGCCTGTTAAAAAAATAAAGTGAAGTGGTTAGCATTCGAGTGACTCTTCTCTTTCTCTCTCTCTCTCTCTCTCTCTCTCTCTCTCTCTCTCTGTGTGTCTCTCTGTGTCTCAAAATAACCATACATTGAAAAATAACAATAAGTATACAGTAGAGGACATGTGCAGGTTGATTGGTCTGTCAGACACTGTCCCTCATCTTATGTCGGGCAGCAATGTCGTGCGCTGCCAACCCACAGCTCTCTGCGTCCTCCCCAAACAGGACAGGTAGCCTAATCTCATCAGAGAGGTCTTTGAAACCTTGAATAAGGGTTTCACATTTGGGGAAATGACACTAATTGTTTTATACTTTTTTACACTTTGTCAGGAAATGCAGCTTTAGCTTTGTCTCAGGTTCTGCTGTGGTGCAGTGGTTGCACAGCCTTTTCTTTTCAGGGAGCCAGGTTTTCCTGTGTCTGTCATTGTCAATGGCAAGGTTGTGCTCACCCAGCCTGTACTTTTGTCAATGTTTTTCTAAGGTTTTGATCAGTAGCCATGGTCAAATAGTCAGCCATGGTGTACTGTCGATTGTTTTTGCTTGCGCTTGTGTTTCCCAATAAGCAATGTAGTTTTGTTTTTGATTGTGTTGTAATTTGTTTTATTCTGATTGATTGGATGTTCTGGTCCCGAGGCTTCAGTGTGTTAGTAGAACAGGTTTGTGAACTCAGGACCAGCTGGATGAGGGGACTCTTTTCTTTTGTCAGCTCTTGGCATTGCAAGGCTTGGTAATGATATGAGAGGGGGTTGTGTATTTTCGATGTTTCCAAAACTGAATTGCTCTATTTTGATTTTTTTTTATTATTCATGGATATTGGCCTAATTCTGCCCTGCATGCATTGTTTGTCGTTTTCCTCTGGACATGTAGGAGAATCTTACAGAACTCTGCATGCAGGGTTTCAATGGGGTGTTTGTTCCATTTGGTGAAATCTTGTTTTTGCAAGTGGACCCCACACCTCGCTGCCATAACGTGCAATTGGTTCAATGAGACATTCAATCAGTTTTAGCCAAATTTTGAATTGGTATTTCAATTTGATTTAGTTTTTTAATGGCGTAGAATGACCAGCGTGCATCCTCTCTGTTCATTCACTGCCTCATTAAGGTGTCTAGTTGAGCTTATTTTTTAAAACCTAAGTAATTGTAGTGTTTGCAGTAATCTAGATATTTTGTACCAATTGTGAACTTTGGTCTAATTCCCTGAGATTTGAATCTTCTCTGCAAAATCCTTACTTTAGTATTTTTGGGGTTTACTGCCAGGGCCCAGGTCTGGCAGCTCTACTGTAGGCAATGTGTTGTGGGTGACAGCATACATAGATCATCTGTGAAGAATAGGCATTTAACCTCTGAATTGTGGAGACTAACACAAGGGGTTGAGGATTTTTCTAGAATAGTGGCCAAGTTGTAAATGTAAATATTGAAGAGTGCAGGGCTCAGATTGCAACCCTGGCGGAGTCCCCGCCCCTGGTTAAATAATTCTGTAATTTACTTGCCGATTTTAATGCTGCATTGATTTAATTGTGTCATATGTTTTACCCCCTACACCACTTTCAATATATTTGTAGTTCAGTCCTGTATGCCAAATAAAATCAAATGCTTTTGGAAGTCGATAAAACAAGCGTACATTTTGGTCTTATTTTGGTTGATGTGTTTATCTATCAGGGTGTGTAGGGTGTAGATATGATCAGTTGTGTGATGTTTTGGTATAAATCCAATTTGGCTTTTACTCATAATACTACAGAAGACTTTACCCAGGTTACTGTTCACACAAATGCCTCTAATTGTTAGGGTCAAATTTGTCTCCGTTCTTAAAGATTGGGGTTTTGAGTCCTTGATTAAAGATGTCAGGGAAATAACCTACACTCAGGATCAAATTAAACAGTTTTAATATAGCCAATTGAAATTTTGCCCTATTGAGTTTGAGCATCTCATTTAGCATGCCATCAGGTCCGCATGCTTTTTTATATTTGGGGCGGCAGGGTAGCCTAGTGGATGGAGCGTTGGACTAGTAACCGAAAGGTTGCAAGTTCGAATCCCCGAGCTGACAAGGTACAAATCTGTCATTCTGCCCCTGAACAGGCAGTTAACCCACTGTTCCTAGGCCGTCATTGAAAATAAGAATTTGTTCTTAACTGACTTGCCGAGTAAAATAAAGGTAAAATAAAAAATAAAAAATATTTGAGGGCCTGAAGTTTCTTTATAGAGCTCCTGGTCAGTAATTGGGGAGTCCAATGGATTTTGATTGTCCTTTATAGCTTTTTGTAATCCATTCAAGTTCTTATGAATTTGGCATTGCTCTACGTTTGTGTCAGTTTGAACGGTGTTGTAGGGTGTTTTAAAATGGCTTGTCCGTATGGCACCATTTTGTATCGCAAATTCCTCCAATTTTGCCAGAAGTTGTTTGTTTATGGACTCCTCAATTAGTGTCAGCTGCTTGCTGTTGTACAGTGCTTTTTTGGTTCTGAGTGTACATTTATAAAGTCTCACAGTAATGAAAGTGTCATTTTATTCCCCCTTATAATTTTAGAAGCTGCATCAAACCAGTTGTCATCTGTGGTCTTTTTTTTGTTTAGTTTTTTAAAATCAATTTCAGTTCTGCTTCTTTTACTGTTTGTCTGAATATTTAATAGTTTTTTTTTACTGCCAGATTGATGCCTTCTTTACTGTGAGTGAACGTGGTATCCAGGAAGTTATTTCAGAGTGTTTGGACATTTTGGTTACAGGTTGCTTTCTGGTCTTCTTCTCTGCTGTTTTTGGGCCCATCTGTTTGAATGTCTGATGTTGTACTGATGTTGTACAGCCTACTGGGCTGTGATTGTGTGGTTGTTTCCACATCTGTTCTTTGTGTGTCAACGTAATTTGGCTGTGATCAGACAGAGGTGTTAGTTGCTTGACAGTGAATGAGCTGAGAGAGAAAGGGTCAATGTCTGTAATCGTATAGTCTACTGTGCTGTGGCCAAGATGTGAGCAATAGGTGAATCTCTCTAAAGAGTCCCCCCGTAACCTACCATTGACAAAGTACAGACCCAGGCTTCTACAGAGCTGCAACAGATCCCGTCCGTTGTTGACGGTGCTGCCACTATTGTTTCTATGGGGGAGATTAAGACCGTTAGAAACACTATGGCCTGTAATAAAGCTGTCCCCTCGTGTGTTCGTTAGATCAGGTAGTGTTCCTGTGCGCACATTTGTGTCCCCACAGATGAACATATTTCCCTGGGCCTGGAAATGGCACGTCTCTTCCTCAAACGTGGGGAAGATCTCCTCTGAGTAATATGGGGATTCTGAGGGGGGGGGGGTATATATATTGCGCAAAGGAACACATTTTTCTGTCAGTAAAAGTTATTTTTTTCAGTTTTAACCAAATGTGATATTTACCAATTTTGAGGGGATCAATTGGATTTTGTAGTTCGGATTTGTACCAAATGATCAGTCCTCCAGAGTCTCTGCCACTATTGACAGAGCTGTGTTTCTGTGATGACACAATTAACTCTGTAGCCTGTGGGACAGTGAGTAACAACGTCAGCCTTACACCATGTCTCCTGCAGAATGATGACGTCAACACCTTTTAAGATTTCTGTTGAACTCCAGTGCTAAACTCTTCAGTCCAATGGTTGATGAGTTTGGGCCCTGAATGTTCCACATTCAGGGGCCCCCCCCTCCCCTACTCTCCTCTCGCTCTCTTTCTCTTCCTTTCTTCCCTTGGGCCTGGCTCCAGTGCTTTCACCAAAGAAGTAGAATCTCTCTCTTTCCCACTTCCTCTTCCTCCTTTCCTGTCATCTTGCTGTTCTTATTCTCTCTCTTCCCTCTGTCTCTCCTCTGATCAAAGATTTCCTTGTGCATCAGATAATAGGCGCAGAGAGTTGAGTGGGCCCAGCAATGAGATGCAGCTAGCGCTCTCCATTCTCCTCTCATCATTTAGTCTCATTAAGGAGAGGGCTGCCTGACATGCAGCTAGGCACATATGCATGCGCGCTCGCGTACACACACACACACACACACACACACACACACACACACACACACACACACACACACACACACACACACACACACACACACACACACACACACACACACACACACACACACACACACACACACACACACAAATATAGAGACATGCACGTTCAGGTATACAGACGCAGACATATGCATGCACATAGAGGGGCGTACACACAGGAGTATGTAGCACAGCAAAGAGAAAGGAGGATACCTAGTTGGCTGTGTTCAACTCAAATGTGTCTTCCACACGAACACGCACGCACACACGCATTGCTACGCACAGTGCTGGTGTGACAGGTTGGAGACGGTAATGAGGGCTCTGTTAACAAGCTTTAACGGTACGGGTAAGGGACTGTAAAGGACATTGGAAGCCCTCGTTAAACCGCTGTCTCCCCCCCCCATGTCACACTAATACACCCTACCTTCCAGGCCATAACCATTAGTCATTCTATGGAGGCTAACATGCGCCTACATGCAACGCCTCTTGGTTGCTAGTCGGGTTAGCCCCCGTTTAGCATAGCACCGCGGTTCGTGACGGAAATGATGGCCGCTCATTCCAGAGCTCAGTACTGCAAGGAGTTAATTTAGCACGTTGATGTGAAGGAGAAAGAGAGCGGGATAAATAATGGATGGGTTTGCTGGATATATATAAATAAAAAAAAGAGGGTTAGAAGATTTTCAAAGCTGGACTGGGACATGTAGGCAGGGGATATGGGGCAGCTTGAAATGATTGAATTGAATTGTATAAGGTCAAAGATGTTTTGGAAACGTGTGTGTCAGAGAATGGCCCAGGTTCTTTTTCTATTTGCCCATTTTTTGTTTCCGTTTAAAAAGTCTCTCAGAAATGTCTTTGTTCCTTTTTTGACGGGCTTGGTGCAATATTCTAGTTGTATTTGTTGGGTCTTTGGACATTGGCTCAGTTTCTCAGGTCTTGTGGTGCTTGGGAGTACAGGAGTAGACTTACTGACCTGCAGCGCGCACGTACACACACTGGAACCTCGGATGACAACACTGTGTCCCGAAGGCCTGGCGTAAGCGGCACGGCAGAGGTGAAGCAGAGCATCACACATATACAGACACACCCCACCCCCCCTTTGGCCCAGAGCATCACACATATACAGACACACCCCACCCCCCCTTTGGCCCAGAGCATCACACATATACAGACACACCCCACCCCCCTTTGGCCCAGAGCATCACACATATACAGACACACCCCACCCCCTTTGGCCCAGAGCATCACACATATACAGACACACCCCACCCCCTTTGGCCCAGAGCATCACACATATACAGACACACCCCACCCCCTTTGGCCCAGAGCATCACACATATACAGACACACCCCACCCCCTTTGGCCCAGAGCATCACACATATACAGACACACCCCACCCCCCTTTGGCCCAGAGCATCACACATATACAGACACACCCCACCCCCCTTTGGCCCAGAGCATCACACATATACAGACACACCCCACCCCCTTTGACCCAGAGCATCACACATATACAGACACACCCCACCCCCTTTGACCCAGAGCATCACACATATACAGACACACCCACCCCCCTTTGACCCAGAGCATCACACATATACAGACACACCCCACCCCCTTTGACCCAGAGCATCACACATATACAGACACACCCCACCCCCTTTGACCCAGAGCATCACACATATACAGACACACCCACCCCCTTTGACCCAGAGCATCACACATATACAGACACACCCCACCCCCTTTGACCCAGAGCATCACACATATACAGACACAACCCACCCCCCTTTGGCCCAGAGCATCACACATATACATACCCCCCTTAGGCCCACCGTGATTTAACTCTCGTGCCAAACACTCGCAGTCCATTACTCTGTGCTTCAGTACTATCACATTTCTCCAAAATAGGTTTTCCCAGCATATAGCCAAAGCGGTCATTGCAGCGCCACGGTGTGTTCCCTGGCTAACGCAGCCTACAATACACGTAGCTTCACTTAAGCTGTGACGACTAGCAACTTGACATTGTAACTTGACACTAACACACCCACACCTGTCACATAAGCTCCTTAAAACAAAATCCTTTAGTCTCTCTGTGATTATATGTTATAGTTATGATCTGCTGTTTGACATATGGGCCTGGAATGCACACTCATTCAGTCACAGGCGGCGGCAGCGTAGCCTAGTGGTTAGAGCGTTGGACTAGTAACCGGAAGGTTGCGAGTTCAAACCCCCGAGCTGACAAGGTACAAATCTGTCGTTCTGCCCCTGAACAGGCAGTTAACCCACTGTTCCCAGGCCGTCATTGAAAATAAGAATATGTTCTTAACTGACTTGCCTGGTTAAATAAAGGTAAAATAAATAAAATAAACAGGCATTTAGTCTCTCATCCCTTGTTCTCTCTCTTTCCCCTTTAACCCAGCTAGCTAGTCCCTGACGCTAGCATGCAAAGGCGCTTAGATGCTAGAATGATTAGATCAGGGGTGTCAAACATACGGCCCGCGGGCCGGAACCGGCCCCCAAGGAGGTTCGATCAGGCCCGCAGGATAATTTGAAAGTGGAAAAAATGCACAAAAGACATGGAATTAATATTTTTAATTCGCTGCAATTCATGGATTATCCGCTAAGGGGCGCACTCTTTCCATCAGAGTAGAAGACAAGCCGCATCACTGAGACAGACTGAAAACAGCAGACGGTATCAATGCGCCATCTGCTGCTTGTTACGACGTTGTTAATACCTTGGTCTCTACCTCTCCGCTACATCATCATTAGCCAAAATGTCGTTATCCAAACGGAGAAAAGTAGATAAGGAGTGTAGAATTTTCAAAGAAAAATGGACCACGTCCTATTTATTTACAGAGATGCACGGAAAACCTTTGTGCTTGGTGTGTTTGCAACAAGTTTTGGTATTGAAGGAATATAATATTCGACGCCACTACGAGACTCATCACAGCGAAAATATGACGGCTTGCAAGGACAACTGAGAAGAGATAAGATTAACGAATTGCTGGCGGGTCTGAGGAAACAGCAGTCAACTTTCATCCAGAGCCGAGAAGTCAGTGAAGCAGCGGTAAAAGCCAGCTACCTAATTGCTAGCGAAATAGCATTAGCATCGAAGCCGTATTCCGACGGTGACTTTGTTAAACGATGCATGATGAAGGCGGCTGAACTTGTATGTCCCGAGAAGCGACAAGCTTTTGCCAATATTAGCCTGATGAGGAATACTATAGCAGAGAGGATTTCGGAACTATCGGCAGATTTAGACAGTCAATTGAAACAGAGAGTCAAGTCATTTATTGCATTTTCCGTGGCAATTGACGAGAGCACTGACATCACAGACGTGGCCCAACTGGCCATATTTATTCGAGGAGTTGATGAGACATTGACTGTTACTGAAGAGTTTCTTGAGTTGGTGCCAATGATGGACACCACAACAGCCGAGGACATTTTCGGCTCTGTCGTTGCTGCATTGGACAGAGTTGGAGTGGACTGGTCCCGCGCTGTCAGCCTGGCTACAGACGGCGCGCCATCCATGGTCGGAAAGAAAGCAGGTGCCGCGACAAAGTTCAAAGACAAAGTACAAGCCCTTAATGGAGGAGATCGTTTCTGGACATTTCACTGTATTTTGCACCAGGAGGCATTGTGTTGCAAGTCGCTGAAAATGGACCACGTCATGGAGGTGGTTGTTCGCACTGTAAATTTCATCCGGTCCAGAGGTCTGAACCATCGTCAGTTTGATAAACTTCTCAGCGACAGCAACATTACCCACAGCCTGCCATACCACACTGAAGTGAGATGGTTAAGCCGAGGCGCTGTGCTGAGGCATTTCTTTGATCTACGAGAGGAAATCGGACAGTTTATGGAGAAAAAGGAAAACCGGTGTTGGAATTACAATCTCAGGAATGGCTACGGGACCTTGCATTCTTGGTTGATATTACTGAACACTTGAACAATCTGAACAAAATGTTGCAAGGCCGCAAAAATGTTGTCACACAGTTTTCTGACAACATACATGCATTTAAGTTGAAGCTGACTTTGTGGGAGATGCAACTGGCAAATGGCAACCCTGCTCATTTCCCCTGTCTGAGAGATGTGTGTGTGACCAGACCTGATGCGGACATGAAACGGTACAAAGACAAAATTGCAGGACTACTGCGGGAGTTTGAGAAACGTTTTCAGGTATTTGGTGAACTTGAGACAGAATTTTCAGTTTTTCGCTCACCTTTCACAGTTAAAGCTTCTGATCTGCCGGTCGAAATTCAGCTAAAGATAATTGATTTGCAGTGTGATGCAGATTTGAAGGGCAAATTTGCCTCTGTAGGTCTGGACAGATTTTATCAGTATCTACTACCAGGTTACTCCAAATTAACAGCCCTGGCTGCTAAAATTTTGTGCATGTTTGGGACAACCTACCTTTGTGAACAAATTTTCTCAGTGATGAATATCAATAAAACAAAAATGCGTTCAAGGCTCACAAACAAGCACTTAAATGACATTCTGAAAGTGACAGCTAGTCAGGACATGACACCTGGTGTTGATGCACTTGTACAGGCCAAAAGATGCCAAGTTTCAGGTACAAATACAAGTCCAGACTAGACTAACACCTTTAAAATGCTGCCTTAGATACTGTTTGCATTGAAAGAATACAGCTCTGTGAAGATGAATCCTTACTGTGGTGATTTAAAAAATGTGCACTTTAATGTTAGTCAGCAGCTTCAAAACAAAAGTTGTGTGATGGAATTCTACTGTTCATACAACTCCATAAATTTTCAGTATGTATTGTATGTGTATGTATGTTTCATGTATGAAGTTTACAGATTTACAGGACAGGCGAACACTTTCTTCATTACACATTTAAAATCACTCTCCTTAGTTTGTAAGGTGTACGCAGGGATTACATTTAGATTTTATATGCGTATGTGTAAGTGGTTTAAAAATTCCTTTCTTTAAAAGTCTCATTTAATCTTAAAGTGCATTACTATATTTTTCAGTACCAATTAAAGTTTTGTGCCTTTGTACAATCAGTGGGATCAGTTGCAATGCATATTTGTGAATGATAAAAGTAAATTGCACATTTGTCTAAGGAAATATGAGGTGTTTCATGAAATGTTTTGTAAAAGGATAGTTCATTAAATTTCAATATTTTCCTAATGTTCTTGTGCTTATTTACACCAAAACAAAGGAAAGACATGTTATTTTGGTTATTTATAGCAGAGTATGGTATAATTTTAATGGTCCGGCCCACTTGACATCTCCCTAGGCCGTATGTGGCCCACGATGCGAAATGAGTTTGACACCCCTGGATTAGATGCTAATACGCTAACAAGCCCGCGGGCTAGCCTAAGCCTCGATTAACTCAAACGAGAGAGACACTGTAATCCCGTGCTGATCAATTGATCGTGCTAATTCAATCTAGGGGAAAGGCTATTGCCAGCAATTGCACATCTGCGGCATGAAGATTGAAGACCGCTTGCTTTAGCCTACAGTTGTGTGCTCCTCCTGTATCCTGTTCCTAGGTGAATTGATTTGACTGAATTAATCTTATCGGATTACCCACCGGGAATTAATAGATTTAAAAAAAAAAAAATTTAATGGATTATTTTTTGATTAGTTCCTTGTCTTTAGCGAGCTGTAAGATGATTAGCGTACACAAAGCAACCTAGCTAAGTGAGGATAACGGAGTTGGAATGAGACAGGAGTTTGGAGTATCTCAATGCCCTCTCTCTCTGTGTGTGTGTGTGTGTCACATTGCAGTCACATGCTATAGGGACATCGCCAGGCTACAGAGTTGAAACTGGGCCAGTGGTCTTCTCTCACATGCACCTGGCCAAAGAACACACGAGCACACGCACACAGAAACTAGGATAGGATCCCAGGGCTGAGATTACACACATGAACACCGTATCTTGTCCCTGGGCCTTGGTCCTTTGCCTTCTTCTCATTCCCCATAAGGGGAAGCTTTAGCCTGGTCATGGGTCGGCTGGCTAGCATAGCCTCAATGCTTGTCCGTTTCCCTGGGGCCTAATCCTGCTAGCTCTAGCCGTTAGTATTTAGTAGCGGCGAAGAGGGCCGCATTGGCCAATGCTGGCTAGCATAGCCCAGTGTAGGCTAGCGCAGTTCCACTGCCCAGGGGCTAGGCATGTTAGCATTAGCTTCAGCTGTATGATTTGAGTATGGACGTTAGCATTAGCGCTAGAAATGCAGATAGCGCTCCTTGGCCCTGTTATTAGTGCTGCTGACCTTGGGGGCCTGCCACGATACCCATGTAACAGAGCCCTTAATGATGATGAATAGACAGAACCTCTAGCTGGATGTCTTGGGCTTTTATAACAATCTACTCACCTCCCCTTTCTTGCTCTCTCTCTCTTTCGCTCTCCTGTGTGTGTGTGCATGCTATGCGTGAGAGTAAGCGCGTGTGACAGAAAGTGCTTGTCACCCATCTGTAGTGAAATATTAATCCTCGTCTTCGTGTTCTGACTGAAGGGCCTTTTAATTAGTCATCTATGTCACTCTCGTTTCTCTTTCACTGTTCCGTGTCAGGTTTATTGGAGAGGAACTGCGTTCTGTAAGGCTCTGTTTTGGCTTTGTTCGGCACGTGTGTGTCGGGTTTCCTTCACGAAAATGTGGCGCCAGGCATTTGACCGGCGGGATATTTTTCTCTCCCACCGGAACCATATGCATTGGGTCCGTAACCTGGTCAGGGGCGCGGTCCACCTACGGCGCTCAGAACGCCAGAGATCACGTTTGCGTGATGGTTCAAGCGCCGGGGATGCAGTGACGCGTGTCCTCCTTCCCCGCACAGATGCTCGAATAACTGTCCACGTTTACTTCTCCTCGGGCGGCACGACGGGGAACGGACAGCGGAATCACTAGCCTAATGCGTCATTGCGTTGGCAGACTTACGCGAGAGAGCCTACTATTCCTGATGCGGCGATTCGATTGGATAGTCATCGTTTAGGCGGGTTATATAACTCAGTCACTGTACGCGACAGAGACCGTTCAGTACGTGGCGGAGCGTGTAGAGTCTTAGAGGCCTAGGTTATATCAGACATGTTTCTTCTTTCCTTCTTTCCTTTTTTAAATGTTATTTGTCAGCTTTCCCCGCCCAAAAATCTAACAACCGGCAAATGGATGCCCTGGTGTGTGTGTGTGTTTGTGTTTGTGTGCTGGTTAATGATGATAATCTGAGAGTGTCATGTTCTGAATTTATTGGTCATTGGTGTGAAATATTTGTGCCTTGCTCACTCATGAGTCGTAATCCTCCCACGCCTTATCTGAATGGGTAAACAAGCATGTATTCTCTGCAGTATATGCTACATGCAGGTTGTGCACGGACTGCTCCCTCCTCTCCACCCCTCTACCCTCTTTCCTCTCCTCCTCTCCCTCTCTCCTCCTCCTCTTTCCTCTCCTCTCCCTCTCTCCCTCTCTCCTCCTCCTCTTTCCTCTGCTGCCCCCTCTCTGTCCCGCCTCTCCTCAACCCTTCCCTGGGAATAGTCATTAGACGACTGACTGGCTGATTGCTCCTATTCCCTAGATCTCTCTTGTGTATCTCTCTCTCTCTCTCTCTCTCTCTCTCTCTCTCTCTCTCTCTCTCTCTCTCTCTCTCTCTCTCTCTCTCTCTCTCTCTCTCTCTCTCTCTCTCTGTCTCTGTCTCTGTCTCTGTCTCTCTCTGTCTCTCTCTGTCTCTCTCTGTCTCTCTCTGTCTCTCTCTGTCTGTCTCTGTCTCTCTGTCTCTGTCTCTGTCTCTCTCTGTCTCTGTCTCTCTCTGTGTCTCTCTGTCTCTCTCTGTCTCTCTCTCTCTCTGTCTCTCTGTCTATCTCTCTCTGTCTCTCTGTCTATCTCTCTCTGTGTCTATATCTCTCTCTCTGTTTGTGTCTCTGTCTGTGTCTCTGTCTCTCTCTGTCTCTCTCTGTCTCTGTCTCTGTCTCTCTCTGTCTCTGTCTCTGTCTGTCTCTGTCTCTGTCTCTGTCTGTGTCTCTCTCTGTGTCTATCTCTCTGTCTCTCTCTGTGTCTCTCTCTCTCTCTCTCTCTCTCTCTGTCTCTCTCTCTGTCTCTGTCTCTCTCTGTGTCTATCTCTCTCTGTGTCTCTCTCTCTCTCTCTCTCTCTCTGTCTCTCTGTCTCTCTCTCTGTCTCTCTCTCTGTCTCTCTCTCTCTGTCTCTCTCTGTCTCTCTCTCTCTCTCTCTCTCTCTCTCTCTCTCTCTCTCTCTCTCTCTCTCTCTCTCTCTCTCTCTCTCTCTCTGTCTCTCTCTCTCTGTCTCTCTCTCTCTCTGTCTCTCTCTCTCTCTGTCTCTTTCTCCTTTTCTCCTTCTACTTTTCTCTTTCTACAGTGGATTCTTCCCTCTGTTATTCATTCCGGTTTCTCCCTCCTAAAACTGACACACGTGGGTTTGAACCAGGATGTCCGCATAGTAAGGGGCATAGCGGTATGCATATATTACCATTCACAAGGCTTGTGCGGTGGTACACTGACAACCACTCAGTGCACCCAGAACCACTGCCTCTTTGCAGTCTCCGTTGTCCAAACATCTGGCAGACATTTCACATCATCTGTAGTACAAACTCGGTATATCTCCATTTTTTAAATTGAGCATTTAGCCTTCCCTACCTTTTCAATGGAGCCTTAGGGCCGGCCCCTTATTTAACAGCGAGGCGGCCATGTTGACGCCAGTTGGAAGCAGTTTCTGTCCTCCCAGCAGGGTGTGGTGGGCTTGACGAGCGACTGGGGGAGCCAACATGGTGAGCAGCAGCAGAAGGCTGTATTCCCCCAAGTACCTCCCTATCTCCATGTGCTGGGGGTGGATTAGGCTAATTAAAGCACTGCAAGCAGAGCCCCTGGAGAGATGCTACACACACACATGAACACACACGGACATACAAGCACATGCATCACACATGCATCACTCCCTCACTCACAGACAGACCCATATAAACACGCACACACACATTTGAACGTACATATACAGAACGATTGGGCCCTAGAATCTTTTTTGTACCAAAATAAAGGTTTGGACCCACTAGACGAATGGTTAGCTCTTATTCTCTTACCATCTAGATACGACTGCCAGACTTCGTGTTCTCGTATTGTGGAACAAATAGTCAGCAATGCAAATATCAAGGTCCCAGGCCATAAGCTATAGTAATTGGACTGTAAATGGAATCATCGTTTTGGTTATTTAGTTGGTCCGAAGAGAATTCAAAAAAGGCCTCGCGTGACACAATACCACAGCAGTTGTCAAACCTCGACCGTCTCAGGACCATTTCCTCCTCAGCATCTGTGCTTTGTGTTGTGGTGGCCTCGCAGGCTGCTTTATGCCCATGCGACTTCTTACTTTCCAGGACATTCCCTGTTTGTAGGTCATGCAGTGTGCTTTCTCTGTGTGTGTGTGTGTGTGTGTGTGTGTGTGTGTGTGTGTGTGTGTGTGTGTGTGTGTGTGTGTGTGTGTGTGTGTGTGTGTGTGTGTGTGTGTGTGTGTGTGTGTGTGTGTGTGTGTGTGTGTGTGTGTGTGTGTGTGTGTGTGTGTGTGTGTGCATCCAATCACACACGTGTGTGTCTGTCTGTGTGACCGGATATACGTTTTTCTTTCTAGCAACATCTCTCGACTTTTGTTGATTTGTCCAAGGCAACGTCACACAGCTGTTTTTTAAGTCTTTGCTGTCCGGTAGTCAAGAGGAGGAAGGAAGGAAGCCGTTCCCTCCTCTCTCAGGACAAGACAAAGGTCAGGAATCATGTCTCACTCTCCATGAATTACAACAGGATGTTGTTTCTCAGGCATAGCAGGGGGGGGAACCATCTCAACCATTTGGAATGGCAGAAAGCGAGGTGGACACACACACACACACACACACACACACACACACACACACACACACACACACACACACACACACACACACACACACACACACACACACACACACACACACACACACACACACACACACACACACACACACACACACACACACACACACACACACACACACACACACAAATGCCTGGCCATTCTGGGCCCCCACTGGTGGTTTACTGGGCCATCTCTATGGCAACCATAGTCACAGGCACGAAGAAGATTGTGTTTGATGAAGAAGAGCAGGCTATTATTGCAGAGGCAAAGGAGAGGGTATATCGGCTTGGAGTGTGTGTGTTTACCTGTGTGTGTGTGTGTGTTTACCTGTGTGTCTGGAATGTGTGTGTGTTTACAAATGTGCAAAACTGCAGCGACCACAGTCTTGCTCATTTAGTGTCTGTGTGTATTCTGCTTCCGTGGCTCTTGGTGTTGGTTGTATAGCGTTGCGTGCGTCCCCCTAGGGTCCTGTATGGGAGCTGCAGTCAGCCTTGACTCTGCCACCGAAAGTGCTGATTACAATGACAAGCAATTTAGTCCCCACCTCAGGGACCACCCTGACGTGCACACAAACGTGCATATGCAAATACGGTAAATGCACACACAATCCTCAGACACTTTTGGCCAGATGTCCCATGGTAAAACAGTCGCTTGTGTCTGTGACACAACACGGAATTGGTGACAGACCACTGACTCGGTGTGACACACCACTTCATCGGGGTCGTATTAATTAGTGCACGCTGTAGCAAAAATGTTTTCAAATGGAAAAACAAAACACAAGCGTTCAGTCCATTTTCTCCTCACAAGCGTAAACAAGCATGTATTCTCTACAGTATATGCTAGCGTTCAGTCCCCCCCCCCACTTGCAGCATACTTGTCTCTTCACCTGTGGCCCAGTGATCAATGCTGGGGGTGGATGATGGTATTGCTGACAGCTGACCAGAGCTCTCCTGGGGGGCCTTGTAAATACCACCGTCTCCAGGGTGCTCATTAAAGCTGCAGCACTGCTCCATAGACATTTCTAAAAAGTACATGCACACATTTCTGTGAAGTGTGTGTGTATGTATATATATATATATGTGTGTGTGCGTGTGCGTGTGCGTGTGTGCGTGCGTGTGCGTGTGCGTGTGCGTGTGTGTGTGTGTGTATATATATATAAATATCTATATCTCTAGATCGATTGATCTAGATATCGATCCGATATAGATATATGGACATACCTACCTATTCCAGGGTTTTTCTTTATTTTTACTATTTTCTACAGTGAAGATATCAACATTATGAAATAACACATGGAATAATGTAGTAAATGAAAAAGTGTTCAACAAATCAAAACACATTTGAGATTCTTCAGAGTAGCCACCCTTTGCCTTGATGACAGCTTTGCACACTCTTGGCATTCTCTCAACCAGCTTCACGAGGTAGTCACCTGGAATCCATTTCAATTAACAGGCGTGCCTAAATGTACATTTGTGGAATTTCTTTCCTTCTTTATTAATGCGTTTGAGCCAATCAGTTGTGTTGTGACAAGGTAGGGTGGTACACAGAGGATAGCCCTATTTTGGTAAAAGACCAAGTCCATATTATGGCAAGACCAGCTGAAACAATCAAAGAGATACTGCTGTCCATCATTACTTTTAAGACCTGATGGTCAGTCAGAAAATGTCAAGAACGTTGAAAGTGCAGTCGCAAAAAAGTGCTACTTTAAAAACCGTCTGTCTTGAGGACCGCCACAGGAGAGGAAGACCCAGAGTTACCTTCATTAGAGTTACCAGCCTCAGTCCAAATGAATCCTGCAGTCCAAATAAATGGTTCACAGAGCTCATCATCAACATCAACTGTTCAGAGGAGACTGCGTGAATCAGGCTTTCATGATCGGATTGCTGCAAAGAAACCACTACCAAAGGACAACAATGAGAAGAAGAGACTTGAAACACGAGCAATGGACATTAGACCGGTGGAAATGTGTCCTTTTGGTCTGATGAGTCCAAATTTGAGATTTTTGGTTCTGTCCGCCGTGTGTTTGTGAAACACAGAGTAGGTGAAAGGATTATCTCTGCATGTGTGTTTCCCACCATGAAGGACGGAGGAGGTGTGAGGTGCTTTGCTGGTGACATTGTCTGTGATTTATTTGGAAATCATGGCACACTTAACCAGCGTGGCAACTACAGCATTCTGCAGCAATTGCCATCCCATCTGGTTTGTGCTTAGTTGGGACTATCATTTGATTTTCAACAGGACAATGACCCAACACACCTTCAGGCTGTGGAAGGGCTATTTGACCAAGAAGGAGAGTGATGGAGTGCCGCATCAGATGACCTGGATTGTTTGGGATGAGTTGGACTGCAGAGTGAAGGAAAAGCAACCATCAAGTGCTCTGCATATGTGAGAACTCCTTCAAGACTGTTGGAACAGCATTCCAGGTGAAGCTGGTTGAGAGAATGCCAAGAGTGCACAAGCTGTCATCAAGGCAAAGGGTGACTACTTTGAAGAATCTCAAATCTATTTTGATTTAACACTTTTTTGGGTTACTTCATGATTCTGTACATGTTATTTCATAGTTTTGATGTCTTCACTTGTAAATAGTAAAAATAAAGAGAACCCTTGAATGCCTTTTTATATGGTATTATTTCCTCCTTTTACATAGTATTTATAGACCATCCCTGCCCAGATATTGAGTTTTGCCTGCTATGTAGAATGGATGCAGGGCGGTACAGAGTGCTCCATTAGGTGCCCCTGGGAGCCAAAATGGCGGCATTTCAGAGTGGATTACAAGGAACTGGAATGGAATTAGGAGGACCGGTCAAAGCCTCTACTGTGACACAGAGGTAGAGGACTACGGTTGGTTGAGGGGGATGGGAGGTGTGTGTGTGTGTGTGCACGTACGTACGTGTGTACAGGCCTCTCTCATATTTTTAAGTGGGAGAACTTGCACAATTGGTGGCTGACTAAATACTTTTTTGCCCCGCTGTACGTGTGTGTGTGTGTGTGTGTGTGTGTGTGTGTGTGTGTGTGTGTGTGTGTGTGTGTGTGTGTGTGTGTGTGTGTGTGTGTGTGTGTGTGTGTCTCAATGTAGAAATCATCTGTCAGTGTAGAACCCTTGGCCCCAGATGGACACCTGATCACTTCCTCTGACACAACGCTGGTATCCCAGCCCATCCATACCTCCCTGAGGCCCCAGGGTCATACCATATCTACAGGGCTGTAACACACCCTCTGGAACCCCACTGACTTTTAATATCCTGTGACCTAAATCCAACTTCCTGTGGGATAATGTTGACAATCCCCCCTGGGTCCTATTTATTAGGGTACATCTTTGCGAAACATTTTGAAACGTTGTGCTGCAGGGGGAAAGTGTTTCTGATTACGTAATTTCAGTTAGTATCTCCCAGTTTCGTCCTGTTTGATCCGTTTTGTGAATATGACCCAGGGTGGTGATGAAAATGAAAGAAAGAGACGAGTGGAGGATGCCACAGTACACTACTGAGATGCAGCCTGGGCGACTATCTTATCTATGTAACCCTATGAGGGGAGGATGCCACAGTACACTACTGAGATGCAGCCTGGGCGATTATCTTATCTATGTAACCCTATGAGGGGAGGATGCCACAGTACACTACTGAGACGCAGCCTGGGTGACTATCTTATCTATGTAACCCTATGAGGGGTGGATGCCACAGTACACTACTGAGACGCAGCCTGGGTGACTATCTTATCTATGTAACCCTATGAGGGGAGGATGCCACAGTACACTACTGAGACGCAGCCTGGGTGACTATCTTATCTATGTAACCCAATGAGGGGTGGATGCCAGTGTAGGCTAAGGAGACACGGCCCAGGTAACTATCTATGTAACCCTATGAGGGGTGGATGCCAGTGTAGGCTAAGGAGACGCGGCCCAGGTAACTATCTATGTAACCCTATGAGGGGTGGATGCCAGTGTAGGCTACGGAGACGCGGCCCAGGTAACTATCTATGTAACCCTATGAGGGGTGGATGCCAGTGTAGGCTACGGAGACGCGGCCCAGGTAACTATCTATGTAACCCTATGAGGGGTGGATGCCAGTGTAGGCTACGGAGACGCGGCCCAGGTGACTACATTAATCTATGTTAGGAAACTCCTCTAGATTGAGGTCCTCTTAGGGGATCCAGTTCAAAGCCCACCCTTAACGATTAAGGAGCTTTCGTTTGGGCCCTAGATGAAACGAGCTTCTCTCTGATCGTTAGTGACCTCCCAAGCTGCGCTTAGATCAGAGGGTTCTCTGTTTTCACCTCATCAGGACCAAGATTACGTCCCAAATGGCACCCTATTCCCTTTATAGTGCACCACTTTTGACCAGAGCCTTATGGTGCCATTTGGGATACAGACCCGTAAAAAAATAGATCTGGAATTAGCCAATTCATTATTGTTTATCGACGGTTCCCCCTCTCACTATCCGAACAGTTTTTGGACAGCAAAGGCAGAATCCTAACTTGGCGATAAAGGCAGACATTCTCAAGTTAAGATTAGTTCCGTGAGTTTCCTACAACCCCAGAAAATGTATAATGATACTTATTGGCAAGGAGAGAGGAGGAAGTGAAGAGAACATTGAGGAGAGGAGCAACAACGCGCTCTTAATCATACTGATTGCTTGGTGCTTTGGCTCACCTGTTGCTCGCGTCAAGGGAGGCAATCGGGGAGGTGGTGTAAGGATCCTTGGTTTCAGCTGATTGGCGCAAGGCTTCAAGTGTAGACTTGAATTATTTGATTCAATATATCAATACAACTATATTGTGTAATTACCCGTCTACTTCCCACGGTCTCAGAGGTAAGATCCTGTCCCCTCTAAAGTGCTTCTTTCCCTTTGCCTTTTTCTGTCCTGCAACCAACAGGTGTAGTTTTACCTCTGGAGCGTGTGGAGAGATGCTTGTACTGCTTAATTCTCCTGCTAAGAGCGCTTCCTCTCTCTCGCTCTCGCTCTCGCTCTCGCTCTCGCTCTCGCTCTCGCTCTCGCTCTCGCTCTCGCTCTCGCTCTCGCTCTCGCTCTCGCTCTCGCTCTCGCTCTCGCTCTCGCTCTCGCTCTCGCTCTCGCTCTCTCTCGCGCTCTCTCTCGCTCTCGCTCTCGCTCTCGCTCTCGCTCTCGCTCTCGCTCTCTCTCGCGCTCTCTCTCTCTCTCTGTTTCTCTCGCTCTCTCTGTTTCTCTCGCTCTCTCTGTTTCTCTCGCTCTCTCTGTTTCTCTCGCTCTCTCTGTTTCTCTCGCTCTCTCTGTTTCTCTCGCTCTCTCTGTTTCTCTCGCTCTCTCTAGCTCTCTCTGTTTCAGAGGGTTCTCTGTTTTCACTCTCATCAGGACTCAAGATTCGCTCCCAAATGGCACCCTATTCGCTCTTTATAGTGCACCACTTTTGACCAGAGCCTTATGGTGCCATTTGGGATCAGACTCTCGCTCTGGCTCTCATTATTGTTTCTCGCTCTCTCTCGCTCTTCTCGCTCTCTCTCTCTCTCTCTCTGTTTCTCTCGCTCTCTCTGTTTTCTCAGAATCTCTCTCTGTTTCTCTCGCTCTCTCTGTTTCCTCAACCCCTGATACTTATTGGCTCTGAGAGGAGGAAGCTCTCTCTGAACATTGCTCTCTCTGTTTCAACGCTCTCTGTTAATCATACTGATTTCTTGGTGCTTTGGCTCACCTGTTGCTCTCGCCCTCGGAGGCTCTCGGGAGGTGGTGTAAGGATCCTCTGGTTTCAGCTGATTCGCGCAAGGCTTCTCTCTCTCGCCCTCCCTGAATTCTTTGATTCAATCTCTCTCGCCCTCCCAACTCTCTCTCGCCCTCCTCTCTCTCTCTCGTCTCTCTTCCTCGCTCTCCCTCTCTCTCTCAGCCCTCCCTCTCTCTCTCTCGCCCTCCCTCTCTCTCACTCGCTCTCCCTCCCTCTCCCTCTCTCTCTCGCCCTCTGACCTCTCTCTCTCTGCCCTCTCTCTTACCCTCTCTCTCGCGCTCTCTCCTCGCCCTCTGTCAGAGACCTGTCTCTCGCCCTCCTCTCTCTCCTCGCTAAAGTGCTTCTCTCTCCCCCTCTCCCTGCTCTCTCGCCCTCGCTCTCTCTCTCGCCCTCGCTCTCCCTCAGGTCTCTCGCCCTCGCTCTTACCTCTCTCTCTCGCTCTCCCTCTCTCTCTGTCTCCCTCTCGCCCTCGCTCTCCCTCTCTCTCTCGCCCTCGCTCTCCCTCTCTCTCTCGCTCTCTCTGTTCTCTCGCCCTCGCTCTCCCTCTCTCTCTCGCTCTCTCTCTCTTCTCTCGCCCTCGCTCTCCCTCTCTTCTCTCTCGCTCTCTCTCGCTCTCGCTCTCCTCGCTCTCCCTCTCTCTCTCTCTCTCCCTCTCTCTCTCGCCCTCTCTCTCGCCCTCTCTCTCGCCCTCTCTCTCGCTCTTCTCTCTCGCTCTGTCTCGCCCTCTCTCTCGCGCTCTCTCTCGCCCTCTGTCTCGACCTCTCTCTCTCTCTCTCGCCCTCTCTCTCGCTCTCTCGCTCTCTCGCCCTCTCTCGCTCTCTCCCTCTCTCGCTCTCTCGCCCTCTCTCTCTCTCTCGCCCTCTCTCTCTCTCTCGCCCTCTCTCTCTCTCTCTCGCCCTCTCGCTCTCTCTCGCCCTCTCTCTCTCTCTCGCCCTCTCTCTCTCTCTCGCCCTCTCTCTCTCTCTCGCCCTCTCTCTCTCTCTCGCCCCTCTCTCTCTCTCTCGCCCTCTCTCTCTCTCTCGCCCTCTCTCTCTCTCGCCCTCTCTCTCTCTCGCCCTCTCTCTCTCGCCCTCTCTCTCTCGCCCTCTCTCTCTCTCTCGCCCTCTCTCTCTCTCTCTCTCTCTCTCTCTCTCTCTCTCTCTCTCTCTCTCTCTCCTCGCCCTCTCGCCCTCTCGCCCTCTCTCTCTCTCTCTCGCTCCCTCTCTCTCTCTCTCTCGCCCTCTCTCTCTCTCTCGCTCCCTCTCTCTCTATCTCGCCCTCTCTCTCTCTCTCTTGCCCTCTCTCTTGCCCTCTCCCTCTCTCTCTCTCGCCCTCCCTCTCTCTCTCTCCCTCCCTCTCTCTCTCTCTCGCCCTCCCTCTCTCTCTCTCGCCCTCTCTCTCTCTCTCGCCCTCCCTCTCGCTCTCCCTCCCTCTCTCTCCTCGCCCTCCCTCTCTCTCTCTCGCCCTCCCTCTCTCTCTCTCGCCCTCCCTCTCTCTCTCTCGCCCTCCCTCTCTCTCTCTCGCCCTCCCTCTCTCTCTCTCGCTCTCCCTCTCTCTCTCGCCCTCCCTCTCTCTCTCTCGCCCTCCCTCTCTCTCACTCGCTCTCCCTCCCTCTCCCCCTCTCTCTCGCGCTCTCTCGCTCGCCCTCTGTCTCGACCTCTCTCTCGCCCTCCCTCTCTCTCTCTCGCTCTCCCTCCCTCTCTCTCCCTCGCTCTCCCTCCCTCTCTCGCCCTCGCTCTCTCTCTCGCCCTCGCTCTCCCTCCCTCTCTCGCCCTCGCTCTCCCTCTCTCTCTCGCTCTCCCTCTCTCTCTCGCTCTCCCTCTCGCCCTCGCTCTCCCTCTCTCTCTCGCCCTCGCTCTCCCTCTCTCTCTCGCCCTCGCTCTCCCTCTCTCTCTCGCCCTCGCTCTCCCTCTCTCTCTCGCTCTCCCTCTCTCTCTCTCGCCCTCGCTCTCCCTCTCTCTCTCTCGCCCTCGCTCTCCCTCTCTCTCTCGCCCTCGCTCTCCCTCTCTCTCTCGCCCTCTCTCTCCCTCTCTCTCTCGCCCTCTCTCTCGCCCTCTCTCTCGCCCTCTCTCTCGCGCTCTCTCGCTCGCCCTCTGTCTCGCCCTCTCTCTCGCGCTCTCTCGCTCGCCCTCTGTCTCGACCTCTCTCTCTCTCTCGCCCTCTGTCTCGACCTCTCTCTCTCTCTCGCCCTCTCTCTCCCTCTCTCCCTCTCTCTCTCTCTCGCCCTCTCTCTCTCTCTCGCCTCTCTCTCTCTCTCTCGCCCTCTCTCTCTCTCTCTCGCCCTCCTCTCTCTCTCGCCCCTCTCCTCTCTCTCACCCTCTCTCTCTCTCTCGCCCTCTCTCTCTCTCTCGCCCTCTCTCTCTCTCGCCCTCTCTCTCTCTCTCGCCCCTCTCTCTCTCTCGCCTCTCCTCTCTCTCGCCCTCTCTCTCTCGCCTCTCTCTCTCGCCCTCTCTCTCTCTCTCGCCCTCTCTCTCTCCCTCTCTCTCTCTCTCTCTCTCTCTCTCTCTCTCTCTCTCTCTCTCGCCCTCTCGCCCTCTCGCCCTCTCTCTCGCCCTCTCTCTCTCTCTCTCTCTCGCTCCCTCCTCTCTCTCTCTCTCTCTCTCTCCTCTCTCTCTCTCTCGCCCTCTCTCTCTCTCTCGCCCTCTCTCTCTCTCTCTCTTGCCCTCTCTCTCTCTCTCTTGCCCTCTCCCTCTCTCTCTCTTGCCCTCTCTCTCTCTCTCTCTCTCTCTCGCCCTCTCTCTCTCGCCCTCTCTCTCTCGCCCTCTCTCTCTCGCCCTCTCTCTCTCGCCCTCTCTCTCTCGCCCTCTCTCTCTCGCCCTCTCTCGCCCTCTCTCTCTCGCCCTCTCTCTCGACCTCTCTCTCTCTCGACCTCTCTCTCTCTCTCGACCTCTCTCTCTCTCGACCTCTCTCTCTCTCTCTCTCTCTCTCGCCCTCTCTCTCTCTCTCTCGCCCTCTCTCTCTCTCTCTCTCTCGCCCTCTCTCTCTCTCTCTCGCCCTCTCTCTCTCTCTCTCTCTCGCCCTCTCCTCTCTCTCTCGCCCCTCTCTCTCTCCCTCTCTCTCGCCCTCTCTCCTCTCTCTCTCCCTCTCTCTCGCCCTCTCTCCCCCTCTCTCGCCCTCTCTCGCCCTCTCTCTCCCTCTCTCTCTCGCCCTCTCTCTCGCCCTCTCTCTCGCCCTCTCTCTCGCCCTCTCTCTCGCTCTCTCTCTCGCCCTCTCTCTCGCCCTCTCTCTCTCTCCCTCTCTCTCTCTCTCGCTCTCTCTCTCTCTCTCGCCCTCTCTCTCTCTCTCTCGCCCTCTCTCTCTCTCTCGCCCTCTCTCTCTCTCTCTCTCTCGCCCTCTCTCCTCTCTCTCGCCCTCTCTCTCTCTCTCTCGCCCTCTCTCTCTCTCTCTCGCCCTCTCTCTCTCTCTCTCTCTCGCCCTCTCTCCTCTCTCTCGCCCTCTCTCCCTCTCTCTCGCCCTCTCTCTCTCTCACCCTCTCTCTCTCTCTTTCGCCCTCTCCTCTCTCTCTCGCCCTCTCTCCCCCTCTCGCCCTCTCTTCTCGCCCTCTGTCTCGACCTCTCTCTCCCTCTCTCGCCCTCTCTCTCTCGCCCTCTCTCTCCCTCTCTCTCTCTCTCGCCCTCTCTCTCTCTCTCTCGCGCCTCTCTCTCGCCCTCTCTCTCGCCCTCTCTCTCTCTCTCTCGCCCTCTCTCTCGCCCTCTCTCTTGCCCTCTCTCTCGCCCTCTCTCTCGCCCTCTCTCTCGCCCTCTCTCTCGCCCTCTCTCTCGCCCTCTCTCGCCCTCTCTCTCCCTCTCTCTCCCTCTCTCTCGCCCTCTCTCGCCCTCTCTCTCGACCTCTCTCCCCTCTCTCCCCCTCTCTCTCGCTCTCTCGCTCGCCCTCTGTCTCGACCTCTCTCTCTCTCGCCCTCTCTCGACCTCTCTCTCTCGACCTCTCTCTCTCGCCCTCTCTCCGCCTCTGTTTCTCGCTCCGCCTCTTTGTTTCTCTCCCCCTCTGTGTTTATTTACCAGTGGGACTGGGCTTGGCTTTGCCTGGGTCTGTGGTGGTGACTGCGGTGGTGTGGATGTGTCCATATAGCAGCGTCGGTCTGTGTAATGACTGACTGTGCTCACGTCCCTTTTTTCCATACACGCACAGGCATTGTGACAACCCACCGTACCACAATAGGTTCCGGTTTGGCCTCTATGCTGGAGGTTTACGATGGGGGCCCTTTGGCCCACATTGTATGTACGTCGTTCCCTTCTTTCTGAAGTTAAGATGTTCGTACAACTCTAAGACCGCTCCTCCTTTTTTTATTTTCTTCCCTTCTTACTTCCTCTCGTCTCCATCCCTCCCCTCTCCTCTGAGAGAAACGGAGAGCGCTCGGAGCCATGCAAATTGGGTAAAACATTCCGGAAAGTGGTTTCTCCCACAGGGGGAAAAAACACACACACACACACAAAAATGATGTGGGTTACTTCCCAAATTGCACCCTGTTCCCTTTATAGTGCACTACTTTTGTTCATGGCCCATAGGGTTTTCCCATAGCGCTCTTGTCAAAGGTAGTGCATTGTAAAGGGAATAGAGTGCCATTTGGAATTTAGACTCTCTCAGAGCTGCTTAGAAGTCTCTGCATCAAGTTTTGGGAGTAACAGTAGCGAATACACACAGAGTATACAAAACATTCCATGACAGACCGACCAGATGAATCCAGGTGAAAGCTTTAATCCCTTATTGATATCACTTGTTAAATCCTCTTCAGTCAGTGTAGATGAAGGGGAGGAGACGGGTTAAAGAAGGATTTTTAAGCATTGAGATGACTGAGACGTGGATTGTGTATGTGTGCCATTCAGATTCAGGGGGAATGAGCAAGACCTTTTGAACAGGGTATGGTGGTAGGTGCCGGGCGCACCGGTTTGTGTCAAGGACT
Organism: Oncorhynchus gorbuscha; assembly: GCF_021184085.1. NCBI lineage: Eukaryota > Metazoa > Chordata > Actinopteri > Salmoniformes > Salmonidae > Oncorhynchus > Oncorhynchus gorbuscha. The sequence goes on along the minus strand of NC_060190.1, from coordinate 24,898,422 downwards.
GCAACGCTGCCGGGCATTTCACGCTTCAAGTTTCAAGAATGGTCCACCACCCAAAGGACATCCAGCCAATTTGACACAACTGTGTAAAGAATTCGAGTCATTATGGCCCAGCGTCCCTATGAAACCGTGTGCAGTCCATACCCTGACAAATTGAGGCTGTTCTGAGGGAAACTGAGTGTAACTCAATATTAGGAAGGTGTTCCTGATGTTTTCTCTTGATGTTCTTTAGACTTTCAATGTGTCTCAAATGGCACCCTATTCCCTACATATTGAAGTGCACTACTTTTGACCTGGGCCTGTCGGGTTTTTACCGTAGTGCACAACTTTTGGGCAGAGCCCTATGTAGGGAATAGGTTGCCATTTGGATCTCCGTGTTAATGCGCCTGGGGAGGTTGGAGTTTAGGCTTGGGGCTATTGTTGCCGTTGATCTTACTTTGTTTTTCCCGTGTGGGATAATGTGAGAATTTGAGTGGTTTTCCCACTAAGGGGCTGCAAACATTCCCATTTAGACAATGTGAGTTTATTGGTTGATCTTAAACGGCTAGACAGGTCTAAGCGACAGCTTTACTTATCCCTTCCATATTGCTTTGTGGGGGGGAGTGAACACACACACACACACACACACACACACACACACACACACACACACACACACACACACACACACACACACACACACACACACACACACACACACACACACACACACACACACACACACACACACACACACGGGGACACACACGGGGACACACACCACATCACTTGGTCCCTTTTCTGTCTCAGTGAGCGCGTGTCACAGCCGTTAGCTGCCAGACAGACAAACCATGTGGGTCCCCCTTTATGGTCTCCCCATAATTGACTGTCTCTTTGTGTGGGTGTGTGTGTGGTGTGGTTTTGGTCTGTGTATGGGGTTTGTTTTTGAAGCGCAGGCTGATGTGTGTGTGTGCTGTATTTCAGGAAGGGACCAGGCCTTGGATGACTAGGCCAGGTCATATTCAGGACAGTATGTTCTTATTTTTATGGTGCATGGTCAGTTTTGGAGAATATGACTTGGTTGCAAGCGTGTGTGGGTGGGTGCGCGGAAGCGAGTGCTTGCGTGTACGTTTTTGAGTGAGCGTGTGCATTTGCAACGAAGGAACACTCTCTAAAGTTAACATCTCCCGTCGTACAGATGTTCTTATTTTGACGCTGCAGTATGTAAGTTTTTAGGCGACCCCCCCCCCCCACCCCCAACCCAAATTCACATAGAAATGTGAGTTATAGGTCTGTCATTCCCATTGACGGAAATTCTAAGAAGCGGTAGATCTCTTCTATGTGCGCTATTTCTGTGCTTCCCATTCTTAAGTTCAGTTTTTGTCTTTTACATTCGGTTTTGTACACCAGCTTCAAACAACTGAAAATACAATATTTTTGGTGATGGAAAAGATATCTCACAGCGGTTTAGATGGTACAATGATTCTCTACTACACTTGCTTATTTTGACACACAAACTGAAACTAGACAAGCTTTTAGAAATTTTAGCAAACAGGAAATGGCAGAGTGTTTCTGCATATTGCACCTTTAACCAGTTTCCCATGATTAGCAACTGGATAAAAAAAACAACTTCACATTGTAATATTTCGCCGACCACTTTTCCACGCAGCAGCTTGATAAACAACGTTACAGAACATCACAGTCGCAGCAATATTTTCTCAGCTTTTCTTAGGCTTTCTTTCTTTCTCCTTCTCCCAGGAGAGGAACTACAAAGTCGCTGTTTTAGAACCCTTTCAACCCAGACCATCTGTAATTCCCTCTTTATTCCAAAGTAATAAGTATCATTTAGCTTTAATCGTGTGTTAATCTGCCGCTGTGAATGCTGTTGCTTGTAGTTAATCATGGTGTGTGTGTGTGTGTGTGTGTGTGTGTGTGTGTGTGTGTGTGTGTGTGTGTGTGTGTGTGTGTGTGTGTGTGTGTGTGTGTGTGTGTGTGTGTGTGTGTGTGTGTGTGTGTGTGTGTGTGTGTGTGTGTGTGTGTGTGTGTGTGTGTGTGTTGGTTCCTCAGGGACCCGCAGGGACTGTTTTAGCCTCATGGTGGAGGGAGATTGAGAGGAGGGAGGGTAATCAGCTCATATGGATATATGGTTACTTTGTGAGGATTGTACTAGTGTTTGTTTTCTTCAAAGTGTTTTCAAAGGAGTTTGTGTGTGTGTGTGTGTGTGTGTGTGGTTGTGGTGTGTGTGTGGTTGTGGTGGGTTTGTGTGTGGTCGTGGTGGGTTTGTGTGTGGGCGGGGGTGGCTTTCATGAGTGCGAGTCTGCGTACATGTGTTTACCTACTGTATGTTGGACTGCAAATACTTCTGTCTGTCTGCGCGCACGTACGCTTGTGTACGACAACTAAGAAACGCCGCGCAAAAGCCGACTTAGTCGTTCAGCGAGTGACCCGCGTTCACTTCAACGTCAGCGTGATGCGGTTGAGGCGTCGTCGTGCCATTTTGAATAGTACGTACAGCTTTTTGAATGGAATCGATTCGATCAAGAACACAATTGACAAGGCAAGTTGACACGGTGTCTCTGTGGAAGCACTAAGCCGTGTGCGTGTATTTCATTCGTGTGTGTGTGTGTGTGTGTGTGTGTGTGTGTGTGTGTGTGTGTGTGTGTGTGTGTGTGTGTGTGTGTGTGTGTGTGTGTGTGTGTGTGTGTGTGTGTGTGTGTGTGTGTGTGTGTGGCTACAGCCGCTGCAGCTTAATCAGTGTCTGTAATTCTCTCTCTCTCACCAGTTTGGCTTTGTGGCTCTATTGACACCAGGCAGCATCAATCAATCCCAAGGAGGGGGGATTGATTCCGATTGTGAACTTGCCCTGCTTGTCATTGTTACCATGCATCTCAAAGGGGGCAGCGGCCTGCTGTGGGTCATGAGAACTGAAAGAGACGGAGAGGGATGACGAGCGCCCGCCATATCGCGTAGCATCACGCCAGTGTCTAATGCCTCTCTGAGAATAATCCGTTGTTTTCCCTGTGCTGCCGCTGGCAGAGTCTTAGGCTTTCTTCCGGTTTCTTTTCGTTCTTCCCTTTCTCCGTTTTTTTTCCTCCCCCCTCTCTCTCTTCTTCGCTTTCTGTCTCCCACGCACTCGAACGTTACTGTCCTCGTCTGTCGTCTGTAGAGATGTGTCTTTGCGATATAACGTGGGCCTGGGGGACTGGCAGCTGTCAGTTCTATCCACCAATCACAGGCCACATTGAGTTGAGCGATTTTAGCATCCAAACGAGAGAATCCCACAACGCATCCCATTCCGATACGAAGAGCACCTTTTCACCGACACCAACATGCCTTTTAACAGTTGAGCGATCAATAGGCGTATTCGCGGGAGGACGTTCACAAGCTAATGGTACATAAGCGCAAAATACGTCGGTGGTGTTATTATGTTTTTGCCTTGAGCCGCCGCCGGTGCATTTAGCCACGTATGAATTGAATGGGGGGCGACTGGGTCTTACCGTAAGGTAGGCTGCCGCTGTCTCCTTCACCCAAAAGCGAATACCAGCCACCCGGCGGTCACGGCGTGTGTGTGTGTGTGTGTCGCCATGGCTCCACGCCAAACCGGAGGTGGAAGGCACATCTGTCTCCCAACCGCTGCGCTGCCGGTGGTTGTGTGGCTGCGTTCAAGACGATGCGGTTTAAATAATAAGAGGGTTTGTTTAGTAAACGAGGGATACCAACCTCTGTTGAAAGGAGGTGCTTCCACACAGGTGTTGTTCCGGAGTTAATTAAGAAATTAACATCCCATTCCCATCATGCTGAGGGTTATGTGTAAAAAGGATTTTAGCTACCGTGACTACGCACCCATAGGATGACAATGCCCCCTTCTACAGCGCACAAGAAAAGTATGTGAACCGTATGCCGTGTCCGCCTCACGTCACCAGATCTCAACCCCAATTGAATACTTATGGGAGATTCTGGAGCGGCGCCTGAGACGGCGTTTTCCACCACCGTCAACAAAACACCAAGTGATGGAATTTCCCATGTTAGAATGGTGTCACGTCCCTCCAACAGAGTTCCAGACATTTGTAGAACATCTGCCAAGGAGCATTGAAGCTGTTCTGGCGCATCGTGGCGGCCCAATGACCTATTAAGACACTTTATGTTGGGGTTTCCTTTTTTGGCAATTACCTGTACGCCATGTGACTGATTCTACCTTGAAATGAGGAAATGGGAGTCAAATATGCGACATCCTGTGTCTTTGCCCTTTCAGCATGTTGTTTGCGCGTCAAGATCATTCGAGATAACATATGAGTCGTGTTTTTAATAGTGTGTGTCAGTCACACATCCTGTAAATTTCCCCATGTAACACACACACACACTCCCAAACCTCCACACGTACTCCTAAAACATCCACACATCATTTCAGTAAGTCAGTGATAGGGTCCATGGGGATCCCATGGGGTTTGGCCTGGCCATCGATGGCTTTCTCAGGTCCATCTGGATGTTTTTCCCAGTAGATCCTTCAGGAGAAAATTGGATTCATTATCCTCTTTCACAATTTCTAGGATTTGTTTTTATTGGGGGAGTTCTCTCTCTCTCTCTCTTGCTTTTCTCCCCCCTATTGTTTTGATCAGTAACCATGGTCAAATAGTTTGCCGTGGTGTACTGTAAATCTAGGGCCAGATAGCACTGCTTTTTGCTTTGTGTTTCCTAATAGGTGATGCAGTAGTCTCTCTCCCGCACAGCTTTTCCTCTCTTTAACATTTACAAAAACAGCGCGGATGACTTTTTTCGACTTTTCCCTGACACTTGATCGCTTCAGATGGATTTCTCCTACCTTCCTCTGGGCAGACTTGTGTTCTTCCCTCTTTCTTTCTCCCTTCCCCTCTCTACTGCCATTCAACCTGTGAGCGGCAGCCAATTCTCATGTCAGCTCCGAGAGATTTTTTCTGGGTGGTTCACTTGACTGCCTCCCTGGTACGTGCCCCTGTCCCACTTTCTCTGTTTGCAGCCCTCTCTCTATCCCTTACTTCTGACTCTCCCTGCGCCCTTCCCCGCTCTCCCCCATCCCTCGTTCCCTCCCTGTCCATGTCCTTTGGCACAACCCTGAGCCATGTTAACTTTATTTTGTGAGCAACAGCCAAGGTTCTCCCTCTGGTCTGTTAGGAGAGGGAGGGAGGGAGTGGGAGTGGGAGACGGGGATTGGGAGGGAGGGAGGGAGGGAGAGGGGTGAGATGCAGAGAGAGAACAGAACATTGTGTGGAGGAGTTGAGAAATATGAAGAGATGAGTTTGGGAGGGACTGAGAAGGGAAGTCACTCCTCTTGTCATAGAAATGGCTGTGGCCATGGTAATGTGTTACTTGCCAGCGGCAGGATAGGATTACGGGCACTAGGCCCGGGCCCAAGCCAGGGACTTTCCTCCAGCTGCTCTGCCAGGCAAGGGCTGCCAAAACTCCGAAGAGCGGGTGGAGGGCTCACCTGGGGAGGCTTGGATTGTTGGGTGGGCGTCTGGCTGAAGAGCATGCTGTGGCCTTTTTCCACGCTTGGATAACATACGTGAATGGTCATTTGGATAATAGTCGTTTCCAGGAATTTACAAGACTGATTGTGTGTTCTATGCGTGTGTGTGTACCAATACAAAAGACACATCTTTCTCTTTCTCATCCCTCTACAGCCGGGTCGCGAGTCTTTTCTCGGTCAAGATCACTTTCCGAGTCAAAATAACGTAAGCTTATGCAACATTAAACCCATTTTGAAAAGCAGTTCTGTAGCAATGACGATTGTGCGGCAGGCTAAATGCTTGAGTTGCCCTGCCTATGTTGTTCTTCTCAGACCATTTTTGAAATTCTATTAAAGCATTTGAGGTAATAGATCATTTGATGAGGCACAGCTGAGTGGACATTATACTTTAATAAAATATATATATATATATTTTTACTGGACTGATGTCCTGCATCTGATGGTCAGTCTGAGGGAGGGAGCAGTAGGGAGGCTGTCTCTCACCCCGTCCCTCTGCTCTCCTTCCCTCCACTGAGAAATGGGGACACCGTCTTCCAGCTGATGGTCGAAACTCAAGTCGCACCACATTAGTTCTGCCCCGTGCACCAATTCATGTTATTCCCATGAGCAGAGAAAGTGGAACTATTCCTCGATATTGACAAAGACACCGCTAATAATAACAGCGCAAGCTTATCACATTGTTACTCATTTATTGCAGTTGCAGTGCTGGTTGAAACACAAATGTTTGGTGGCCGATTTATTGAGAACCCAGAACCCATAGGGTCGAGGGCTCAAATTCATTATTTTGAATTCCCCATCTCGCTCGCTCTCCTCCTCTCGCTCTCCTCCTCTCGCTCTCCTCCTCTCGCTCTCCTCCTCTCGCTCTCCTCCTCTCGCTCTCCTCCTCTCGCTCCGCTCTCTCGCTCCGCTCTCTCCCTCTCCTCTCTTCTCCTCTCCTCTCACACACCATACCTGCCAATCCATAGAAAGGAGCACTAATAGGAACCCTGTCTTTTTCCTCTCACACCCTGTTTATGTTCCACTTGCAATTAGTGTGTGTGTGTGTATATACATGTATATTTATATGTGTGGGAATATATATTTGTGTGTGTGTGTGTGTATATATATACAGTGGGGAAAAAAGGTATTTAGTCAGCCACC